>NW_025335548.1:4641114-4933741 GCF_004798865.1 Varanus komodoensis
GTGATGGCTTGAGAACACCCAAACAAAACTATCGATTTCTTCTTGAGTATATTCAGGAAGTCTTGCTCATTGAAAGTGCTAAAGCTGCTTACCTCAGGAAATTCAAGAACGCTTTTAACCAAGAGAGGTGCTTAAATGTGCTTGTAAGTCTTGAAAATACACACCAGTGGACTGTCAAATGCCTGGGGCAATATGCTATTTAAAGATTAGTATCAGTGTTGAAGGAGAAGCAGACAGGGGAAAAAAGCCAGCGATAACCATTTTCAACGTTTAAACTTGATGTTAGATTTGTTTGCCATACACACATATATCTCCATGAAGCCAAAATGCTCCTGGAAGCTGTCACCTCCAAAGTTTTTCTTACTTTTCCAAACTAGATAATGATACTTATCTTGTAGGAAGTTCTCGCTAAAATGGCACAGATAATTAAGGAAGTTGAAGACTTGCTGAATAACATGCTAATAGAAGAATTATTGGAATGGAAGAGGCGACAACAGATTGCCTGCATTGGAGGACCTCTGCACCGTGGACTTGATCAACTGCAAAACTGGTATGCTTTTAACTTTGGTTTCTGTGTGAAGAACAGGAAATGTGCTGCTGATCCTTTTGCTTGTCCACAGCACAGCTTGCAGTACACGAGTTTCGACCAAGAGTTCAACAGAGGTTACCGCTGTGCATATATGGGTCTGAGATGAACCTCACTATAGCATGCATAATCTGCTAGGAAATGATTCCTTGAAACAGGATCATTGCAATGAGGAAAGGGGCTGTGGCTGAATCACCCAAAGGATGCCGTCCTGTAAGCCTCGGGAAACCCCGTGAGGCTGCTAGCCAGTGGTGAAGCCTCTGCCATAAGTACCCGAGAAAGCGTGTCCCCAGACGCAGCAAGCAAAGCGGTTGCACTTTCACCTGGGGAAGAGGGTTGGATTTCTATCTCATGTATCTATCAATGGCTCTGCTGCCAAAGCTTCCCCATCACCACCACATCCATGCACGCCCCAGGGGGAGAAGATCAGATGATTGCCTTTCTCAGCCACCCATCTGCTTGGTGTGTATTTTCCTTTCTTGTGAATCCGGGTCCTGGGCTGCATGAGATACGCATTGCTGCCCATAAGCAGTGCAGAGTGTTTACCGCCCCAGGAATGACCAGTGCCTGGGGGCTGATCCAGACCTAGCCTACTGGGACTTCAATCCTTTGTTCTGGATCAGAGACCCTGTACTGGTAGTGTGTCTAAAAACAGCAACCACACAGAAGGGATAGTGACACACTTGGTTCTCACCCTCCCCTGCATGTATGGAATGTGTGCCTCCTACCCAGGGCTATCTACAGCTTGCCGTTCACTGAGTATATTGCCAGTCCCACTCTTTTCCAGTGCTGGTTGGGTGGGTGGGTGCTTTGACGGAGGGAGGTGGGCGGGCAGGCAGGCAGGCAGGCAGAGATCTGTGACAGGAGAACATCACAGAGAAAGCTGAAGTGTTTAATAACACAGGCCTTTGCAGTGCACACTTTACTTGGCTATGCCTCTTTACTCGGCTTTCACCTGTTTTCCACCCAGGTGAAGAACACGGTCATGATAAGTGTATTCATAGGCACAGGCTTGGTCTCCTTTCCGTCTCCACTTTGCATGCTTTCATTTGCTCACTTAAAACATTTTAGCAATGCACTTGAAAAGGAGAAGAAGCCAGCATCAGCAAGCGCCCATTCAGCTTAGCAAGGCCTTTCAGGTGAGAGCAGCTCCTGCGCTGAAGACTGGGACCAGCACAAGGTTGCTCCAGCAGCCCTTAGGAGGGGACAAAAATGCATCATCCCCGAAGGGAACAAAATAGAGCTGGCACAGATTTTAGGAGCAACATTGTTGATTCTGTAATTTACTTTATGAAGAATATTCCCTTTAACATTGCATTCCAGTGTATAGGAGTGTTAAGATGGAGTGAGCAACCTGAACCTTTCTTTGTATTTGTTCAGTTTCACACTGTTAGCAGAGAGTCTCTTTCAAATAAGAAGGCAACTGGAGAAGCTGGATGAGCTTCTGGTCAAGCTTACCTATGAGGGAGATCCCATTCCACTGCAAAGACCTCATCTGATGGACAAAATAAACATTTTACTTTACAGCCTCTTTCAAAGGTATGTAGCCTTTTGCATTCTAAGCACAATTTGCCCAAAAGCTCCAACTATGGGAGTACTTAACGTCTGGTGCAACAAATATCCAAAAATTGCACCAGATGATGGAGATGCATTCCGGTTGTGTCATGCCGAAGAACCCTACATATCTTGCAACATTTCAGTTGGCCTCTTTAGGCACAGTATTAATGAAGCGCTTTACTTCCTTTCCTGACAGTTCATTTATAGTTGAGAGACAGCCCTGCATGCCGACCCATCCTCAGAGGCCCTTGGTCCTGAAAACATTAATACAATTCACAGTTAAACTTAGGTGAGTGAAGGATCTTGCTTGCCATTTTGCCTGACTTGCTTCATGTCCTAGAGCCTCTCTCTAAACTTTTCATGCACACTTGGCCAAATCCTTACCAACGTATTTTACATCATCTTCCATTGGTTTTTCTCTGGAAATAGTAGTTTGTTAGACAGAGCTGCTCTCCCTCCCCACTTTAGATACAGCAAACCTGACCTGCACAAAGGGATCTCTTCTGTTTGCTGACTCAGATCCTCAGGGTGATAGCCAGTGTCTCCCCCACTGTCCTTCAACTGATCTGAGCAGCCCTTTTTTAAATTCTAACCAATCTGCATTGTGCCTGCAAATCTACACCTGCAGATCTTATGCAATGGGAGGCAGGTTCCCCAACAATGTAGTGCATCTGATTGGCAAGATGTGCATGAATTGTCTGACTTGCCAGTTACGATGTTACCCCTTCTCAATTGTCTCTTGATGTTATGAGAGAACAGATTAACCTAGGCAGTTACATTTTTCCCTTGTAGCATTATTTGTGAGGGAGAGTTTTTTCTGAAGCTAAATTCTAAACTTTTTATTTCCTAGGCTTCTTATTAAATTGCCAGAACTGACCTATCAAATCAAAGTGAAAGCTACTATTGACAAGTAGGTAACTTGAAAAAAATGCATTTTTTTTAGATTGTTTTAACATTTCAGACAGTTTCCCAAGTTCTTGAGAATTTGAGCTACAGTGGTTGAATCTGCTTTATATACAATGTTGTGACTGATTTTCAAATGAGCAGAATAACACACTCTCTCTCACATTTTGACTGAGCTCCCTCTTTCTCTTGCTTCCTGTTTGTATGTGTGTGCATGCATGCATGCATGCGTGTGCATTTGTCTCTTATTACCAATTCTCATAACAATTTTACTTACTGGAAACTTTCCAACATTGAGCAATGCCAAATGTTGCTCTTAATAAAGCCGTTTTATCTACTCGTATGTATTATCAGGCATTTGAGTCACTTTTTAATATCTCCTAGAATAGTCACTTCAGGGGACTGCAATAGTTCGGATTCTGTTAGCACTCACTGAAAGGCGGCTTGTTTAGTACAGAGGAATTCCTGGTTCAGAGCTCCCCATTTCTGTGAGCTCACTAGGTGGCTTGAGACACGCTGTTCTCCTTTTCAGTCCAAGCACTTCAGCTGTGGCAATGGGGTCCTTCCTACTGACCTGCTTTAGAGTTGTGTAATGCCATGGGAAGCTTGGACAGTTCAAGGCAAGATTAGGAATGCTGAAATATAAACAAGGGAACATACTATCTAACCAGGAGAAAAGAAAGTGAAGGTGGAAAGAATATACAGAAGAACTACATAGAAAAGATGAAGGGATGCCAGATTCCTTCAGAGAGAGGAATCCTATGAGGAAGAGCCTGCAATATTAGAAAGCAAAGTGAAAGCTGTTGAGGAAGTACTTGGAATGCCCAAAGCACCTGGTGTAGATAAGGTACCAATAGAACTATTCCAAGCTGCAGAAACTAACTCAGTCCAAATCCTAACAAGAATATGGCAGCAAATATGGAAAACAAAGTAATGGGCCACAGACTGGGAACATTCAGCATACATTCCAGTCCCAAGAAAAGAGTTGCAAAGGAGTGCAGCAACTATAGGACCATTGCACTAACTTTACATGCAAACAAAGTGATGTACAAGGGATTGCAACAAAGAATTTTACCCACTATGGAGTGAAAAATGCATAATGTTCAAGCTGGATTCCAAAAAGAAAGAGGCACTTTCATCTTGCAAATATACATTAACATTAATATACAGCAAAGAATTTCAAAAGGTCAGTTTGTGCTTTCTAGACTACAGCAAAGTCTTTGACTGTAGATCACAAAAAGCTATGGGTGGTCCTGAAAGAAATGGAGGCTGCTCAGGATTTGATTATGCTGATGCATAACCTGTATTATAGACAAGAAGCTACTCTTAGGGCAGAATGTGGAGAAACAGAGTGGTTTCCAATAGGCAAAAGCATCAGACAAGGGTGTATTTTATCTCCCTGTCTGCTCAGTCTATATGCAGAACTTATCATAAGGAAGCCTGGATTAGAATCAGAGGAAGGAGTGAAAATTGGTAGAAGACACATCAATAATTTAATATGCAGTCGATGCCATGCTGCTGGCAGAAAGCAGCAATGAATCAACTCCCAATGAAAGTGAAAAAAGAAAGTGCAAAAGCAGGACCGCAGCTGAATCTTCAGAAAGCAAAAAGTCATGACTACAGAAGTATTACAGAACTTAATTAACAATGAAGAAACTGAAATTGTGAAAGGATCTGCATACCTTTGCTCAATTCAACAGGAAACTAGCTGAGACATTTGCAGAAGACTGAAACTTGGTAGGGAAACAATGAAAAAACTAGAAAAGATTTTCAGGTGTAAGGATGTTTCACTAAAGTGAAAGGTCAGGGTAATCTACACTGCTGCATTCCTATTCACTCTATGTGAAAGCTGGACAGTAAAGAAAGTGGACGGGAACAAAATTGATGCATTTGAAACTTGGTGCTGGTAGGGAGCTTTGCAAATAGCCTGGACTGATAGGAAGATGAACATGTGGGTCCTAGATCAAAGCAAGCCAGAACTTTGCCTGGAATACTGAGGCTGTCATATTTTGTGCACGTCCTCAGAAAGCAAAATTACCTGGAGAAGACAATCATGCTAGGGAAAGTTGAACACAGAAGTAGAAAAGGAAGACCAAATATAAGATGCATTGATTCCATATAAGAAGCTGCAGCCTTGAATTTACAAGAGCTGAGCAGGGCTGTCATGGGCAGGGCATTTGAAGGGCTTTCATTCCTAGGGTTGCCAGAAGTCAGGGATATCTTGATAGCACAGTGAAAGAACAAAAAGACGCTGAAAAAAGTCTTATTCTCAAAGAATCTTAATGTATTTTGCCCTGATAGTTTATTTGTGGCCATGCCAAAGACTGTCTGATATATGTGAAGATAGCCAGGTCTCATACATTTGAAGGTGGACTTCTTAAAGAATAAAACAGTTTTCTTCATCCTCTGGAGACTAGTTCTTTCTCTGTGGATTTATGTTGGATGCTTTCCTGATTTCTTACACTTTCCGGACCACCCCACCTCAGTGAGGCTTATCTTCATACTCCCATCACAACTGGTTGTTGTGGGTTCCTCAGGCCCAGCTGGGAAGAGAAACAGAAATCCTGGGCTTACCTGTGATTTTCTGTTCTGCTGCAAAAGGCTGCATTGTGCTGGGGTTTTTCCTCTTCACCTGCTTATGGTCTATTCAACTATGTTTTGTCCCATCAATTTCCTCTTAACTCTCCTCTTCCTACTCATCCATGTTTTGCATTTTCCCCTCTGTCTCTCTCCAAATGTATGAAGATGGCTATTACATCCTTGACAAATTCCTCTTCTCAGTATGTTACCAGCTAAGAAGTAGCCACAGTATGTCTTAGGACTTGTTTCTCTTTACTCATATTTTTGCTGTTGTTCCAAGTACCTTTTGTAAACATACATTAACATCTGGGGAATGAAGCCTCTTCTACTCCAGATAGAGAATCTGAAGACTACACTCGTGGCCTCTGAGAAGCAGGTCTTTTCAGACTAGCTGTCTTCCTTTTCTCCAACTCTGAGGCAAGATCAGAATTTCTGTTTTTCTTTAATTTTTCCCCATTTTCTTAAATATTTTCTTCTTTACATATTTATCCCAATTTTTCAGTGGTGATAAGGACCAACAAATCTGTAAAGAGTGGGGAGAACAACCCAATGACTCAGACAGTTACTCTGGGATTGTACTAGTGTAGGTGGTAACAGAATCATCAACTCCATCGCGCTTCTTTGAGCTGACGTACTTTCTCAACAACAAAACTGGGTAGTTATGGTTGTGGTTTGCTTTGAGTTTTTTATTGTGCGAATTTGAAACTTAGAAGTCAGCATTGCTTCTAGAAGTGACACTGAGTAAGAGTGACTTTGAAGTTCTTCACTGGCACAAGTTATTCAATTTAACACAGGAAGCTGATAGCAGCTTTTCATTGACAGTTAGGATTCCAAGACACTTTGGTTGGGTTCGCACGACACACCGAGCCACTGGGGTTTTACCTACTGCTGGTCTCTTGTGTCATCTGAACTATGTTAAGGTATTTCAGCATGCTAGGTTTGGTCTTCAGAAGCCACAAACAGACACAGCGGTCTGTTTCTGTGTCATGGAAAACAGAACCAAAGGCCAGAAGCGGAGAGATGCTTGGCAGAGATGGCCGTTGTCACTTTTCCAACACAGCACTGGCAGCCCCCATTTTACTTGGCCTATCAGAGGCATCCCTGCTTTTTCTGCCTCCTGCCCTAAGGATCTTTTCTGGGGCAGGAGAGGGAGATCAGCTGGACGGCACTGCAGAGAGGAGCAGTGCCTTCTGCTGGTTCCCCCATGGCCTTCCTGTGCAGCTGAGAGAAGCCCCTCACATGCCCGTGTGCCAGGCATGGAAATCCCCTGGGTGGCAGGGCTAGGTTGATGGCTGCGTGCTCGGCTGACTCTTCCGCCCTCCCATCCCACTCCTACTTCTGAGGAAGGCATCCCCAGTCCAGCATTTACACGTCTCGCAAGCGGCAGTGGTGAGCAGGTGAAGGAAGACTCTTGCAAGGGGGAGCAGGAAAGGGGAATCCATTGCGTGGGGGAATCCATTGAGTGGGACTGCCACCTGGCTAAGTTTTGTCTTGCTCGCTCATGCACACGCAGGGCTTCTCTCAGGCCTGCGTGGAGAGAGCAGCAGGCAAACAGTTGTGCATGGATCATGGACGCCGCTCCTCTCCAGCAGCTCCTGCTAGAGGAAGAGGTGAGAGGGCCTGATCAGCTCCCTCATCCTCTGCTTGACAGCTGCAGCAATCCAAACCTGGCTTGCAGGGGCAGCCGTGAAAAGAGGAGCTTGTTCCTCCCTGTGGCATTTGCTGGGATACTGCTGAAGCATGTGGGAGGGGAGGGAGGAGGCTTAGCACCCTGAGGTGAGCGGAGGGTCGAGCCATTCGCCTGAGGCAGCAAGCCACTGGGACAGCAGGGGGACTGGCGGGTCAGTGACTGTGCAACCTGGTGGTAGTTACTGTTGTCGGATATGCTGAATGTGCAAAATACTGGTTCTAAGACACAAGAAGGCGGGGAGAAAGGAAGGGGAAGGGACTGAGCCAACCTTACTTTTCGTAATTGAAAATGATACTAGACATCTGGGTGCATCAACTCATATGAAGAAAGGATTCTAATGTTGACACCAAAGGAACAATTTTTTTCATAGAAATCTGTGAAATGCATCTATTCCACTTGCTGAACATACAACATTATTCTAATCCATTATACGTCCAGTAGAAATGCATGAATGACCAAAGCCCCATAACCGATTTCCTTTTAATTTTTTATTTGTGCATGTATAGTGTGAATGAGCTTTGAAATTGGAAGCATAATAGAATCTTCCTCTCTCTTTAATTGCACCATTTAATTAGGGATTGTATGTGTATGAAGAGTTTCATAATCAATTCTTTTGTGTGTTTTTTTAAACCTAGGAAGGCTTCTATTTCAAGGTAAGGAAAATTTTAATGCCAATAAACAACAAACAACCTATTGTTCTATATTATCATGCCTGCTGCTGGGGTACCTTATTGGGATGTGTTTTCCAGCAACCGCAGATTTGTCCTTTGTGGCACTCACGTAAAAGCCATGAACATGGATGAATCCACCAACGGGAGCCTTTCCGTGGAATTTCGACATTTGGTAAGTCAAAACTTCATTAATCATGGCAGAAGAATGGAAAAGAGCTGCTGGCTGGAGCATACTGGGAGTCATGGTACCCTTTTGGTCTAAACCTGCATACCACTGCAGCTTATGTTAATATGCAACTTGCATGGGCTGAACAGAGTGGAGTGGAGGCGAAAATTAGTAGGATTACAGCACACATGAAGAGGATATTTAACTCTTTCCCATGCTGCACTCCTGAGGAAAATCCCCTTTCTGAACTTTATTTGTCAGTGGGGGATTTCCATGCATACCAGCTTCAGAAGAGGGATTTTCCACAGAGCCTGAGCAGGGGAGGAAAAGGTTAATTTCGGTCCTCCATGCCTGCTGTAGCGGCATCCATGAAATACCCTTTTATGCTGCAGCTGATGATGTTTGCATTTCTCTAAACCCAAGAGAAAGGTGAGCTGGGCCATCAAACTGGCCATCCACACCTCCTGGATAGCAGAGTGAGCAAAGTATATGGGACATTTGATGACAATCTAGATGCATTGCCTTTCTATTTAAATAGCACCAATTGTTTGTTAAGTTGCATCTCTCTCTAAATTGGTGATGCATTTCCTCTTTTTTAGCAAACTAACAAGCCATTAAGACCATTAAGAGGTGCCTAATCCTTCGCATGAGTGGCTGAAGTCTTACTGTTAAATAGTGTAATCTGGTTTACTTTTGTACATTATAATCACAACTGCATTTATTAATTTAACAGTTGGGTTCCTGCACTAATATACAAACAAGGGTAGCAAGCAAACAGATTCTTGCAGGATGCAGTGCGCTGAGTTCTGCCTGCCATCCTAGTCTTCCCCAGTGCCCTGTAGCGGGTTACCATTCCTCACCCAACGAGCATGCTCAACCCATCGGCTCTGTCTGGGATTCTCCTCCCCCTGGATTTTTCTAAAGAATTTCCTGTACTTCCGTGGGCCTCTGGACTTCTTCCCTCAAGCTCCTGCTTTTTTCCCCTGTGGGAATAATCCATGTGTTGGTCAAAACCATCACCTGCAGGTACTTAGGTAGTGAGGAGACTCTTGGAATGTATGGCTTGGTCACAACTCTGCCAGCGCAGCAAGTTTCCAGGTCCCTGTGGAGCACTTGTCTTATATGCATGTAAGGCAAGCCATGTGTTGGAAAACTAGCCTTGAAATGGTCCACCATGGGATCCCCTCATGCTGATTTTTTAGAACAAACAAATAAAATTAATATAGCAGAAGACAAAGAGCAGGGAATTGGTGATATTTGCTCTGGGTCCCAAGTTGGGCAACTAAAGGCTGATTTAATAGCACAAGAAAATACTGAATTGAGACTGATTTTGAAAGCTTTTTGTGCCCGTCAGAGGACTCTCATTGTGCTGCTTGGATCACTGCAGCGGAACCTAGCACTGATGAATAAATATTTCTGCAAATAAACCCTTTGTGTAAATGCTGGTCTTAAATTTTGAATTTTCTAGCAACCCAAAGAAATGAAGACATGTTCTGGGAACAAGGGAAACGAGGTAGGAAGAAATCATGGTTTGGCTTGCATTTGAAAAAGGCATAGTTGACTTCTATCACAATGTTTGAAGTGACAGCATCTCTGTATAAAAGTTATATATAAGTTTATATCTGCTACAGTCTATCCTAAGACCGGTTACACCAAGAAGTAGCTGATTAAGATGGAAGAACTGGTGGCAGGCAGATATGATGGCACATTTCCCTGTTTCCCTAGGCTGGGATACCAAACAAGAGAATTTAATGTAAAGTTATTTATCCAAATAAAAACAACCCAAATATTAGGGCAATCTGTTCTTAAGTAACAAAGTAGAACAAGGGTTGTGTCGATCAATATGCACCTATGTCCACTGGTTCCTTCTAGACATTGGGTAGAAAACTGGCTTTGGGGCTCCCCCTTCTGGATAAACTGTGTTCTGTCACTTCCGAGCTACAAAATGAACACACATCATAGTACGTATCTGCACACACATGTAAAGTAATAAGCTCTGGTAAAGAGATAATTTTGCGACAGAATCTAGTGTCTCAAGACATCCAGCCGCTAGCCATTCCCAACCTGGCCTGCTCGTAACCATTTTAAGGCAGCTACAAATTGCAAGACGGTTGAAGCAGAACATCTCAACAAATGAAGCTTCTCTCACCCCTCCAAAACTAGCCGGCCGTGCCATTTCCAACACGTGGAACCCCGTCTCTTGTATCTGCCTAGCATTTTACTGCCTGATCGCCATGTGCTTCTAACTGCCTTGCTTCCCCTGTGACTAGGTTCGCATGATCACCGTGACTTAAGCCACAGTACCTGCTGGGTGCAATTGGGCTGATTACCCCCCCAAGCGCAACTTGTCGCGTCATCTGTGCTCAGATGGCATGGCGTCTGGGAGGGGGAAACAACCCTTGAGAAACCCATGGGCTGTTGCTGGGTTGTCTGAGAGTCATTTCCCCCTTGCACAAGCCGTACCGCCCAGGGCCAGGTGACACGAGAAATCACACTCAGGAAGGTAAATATGTAAAGGGCATCCAAGATGTACCACAACTTGTATAAGCTTCTTTGACTTCAGCCAAACCCAGAACCAAAACATGGTTTGGGATCTAAATGAAGCTACAGGTTAAACAGTTACCATGATAGCTTATCAAATAAGATTTTCCTTTTACATTCTGCATCATCCAGTGCTTAGTCTCAACTTAATTTTGAATTTTGAGGTGTCCAGGTTAGAACTAGAAGATCAGGTTGTATTACAGTCTTCTTAGGAGCTTCAGATAATTTCCTCCATGAAAGCATTTGCAATATTTCCTCAAACATTCAAGAGGCAACTGGGAAGATCATTTAGTAATTTCCACTAGAATTCATGACCCGAAAATATAGATGTCTGCCAATATTAAAGGCAGCCTTTGTAATAAAGTAATAGTGCCGGTAGTTTTTTCTGTTCTGTTTGAGAAAGCAAAAGGAGACTGAACAATGTTTTTAATTGTAAACTATCATAAAGAGACTGGGATAAATAAGTGTTTGTTTTGCATACCTAACCTTCTCCCTCCCCCACGATCCCCTGCATGACCTCCAGATCTGCTCCAGAGTCCATAAAACGGAGCAAAATTGGGCTCTGTGTAAATGGGAGGGAAAATCTGAACCAGCAGGGTGTGCATTCTGCTTGTAGAAAGACACATTTGGCTACAATGCACGGTTCCCTTTTATTTTATAATCAACATGAGTCCCTCTGAATGGTGCCTGCTAGATACACATGCCTCCTTTCGGAGGGATACCATAGCCTGCAAAAAGACAACTGAATGAACATCATTTACTTGCCAACGTAGATTGCATAATCAGCTCAACGAAGCCCCCTCGGTCTCCTTAGCATGTGGTGTCACTTCATGTTGAGCTAGGTGCTATCTCTTACTGTTGTAAGTGCAATATGAAAACTCAACAAAACATTTTTTCCAATGACTTTCTCTCCATAGGGCCCTCAAATGGTAACTGAAGAACTACACTCTCTCACCTTCGAAGCACAGGTCTGCTTACATGGGCTGACTATAGATTTGGAAGTAAGTGCTCTAAATATTTTTTGAGTGGACCCAGTGTAGACCAGAATACTTCAAGTGGAAACAATTCCTGCTACTCACTAGAAGATTTCCAGAAATTATTTTAATTGCTGTATAAAGTAAAACAGATGTATATCACAATGCATAATAACATAATATTATTCCATTTTATGTAATTGGAAACCAATTATAAACACCAATATCACTTTTTATTTCCACAGTTTAATGTATTTAATTATACTTTGCGCAAACTTTTTCAGAACGCTCCTTTCCATCTTACTGTTTGCCTGGCTGCCAAATGTTTGTTGATCTTGTCCTTGGACCTAAGGACTAGGTTCCCAAAAATTCTGCAGCTGTTATTCCCGATTCTGAAATACTTTTGTTTGCAACCTCTTATTCATGCTTGCTTAAGTGTATACTCTTTATCTTGGACAGGGTCCGCATTCAAACATACCTGGAACAGAGTAGGCTGATTGGAATCAGTGAGGCTTAAGTTACTTGTGACCAGGACTTTAGGGTTATGGTTTTGCAAGACAGAAAATTACTCCTACATTCCCTTTTTCCCCAACTGAGGATGAATCAAACAAAACATGACTTGCAGTACAGATCCTTGCAGATACCTGGCCATTGTCACTAGCAGAACGCTAGCGTAGAAATCCCTTTGGCACGATCCCACAATGCTCCTTGGTGCAGTGACGGTGTTAATTGTAGGTGTCATCTCCAGGTATCTGAGGGTCCTTCAGCACGGAGGGTCCTTCCCCAACAGGCCCCCTCCTTCGGTGCCTGCCTTCTCACCACCATTGTCTCCCCTACCTGTTGCTCCTCCTCATCTTTTGTTATCCTTGCTTGCTTGGCAGGCAGAGAACCAGCAGGAAAGCCGGCAGGGACATCTCCGGCACATCCTTTCCCCATCCCTTTGCTTGGGCCAGGATGAGAGGCAGGGGAAGCTTCAGCAGTGAAGGAGAGGAGCAAGCCCACAGAGCTCTCATCCATTTTCCGGGCCAGAGAGCTCTCCCAGGTCTCTCCTTGCCACCAGCCCTGGTAATCATACAACATTAATGGCGGTGTGGTGCACACTTACACAAGCACCCACACCTCTGACTTTGCCTGCCACTGCTCCTTGCACCATAATTAGGGGAAATGTTGCACATGGTGACCAAAGACATGTCCCATTACTGCTCAAAGGAGAGCTGCTGCTGAGAGCAAAACTGACTGCATGGAGCTTCTGTTAGGCAGGGTTTTCATACTTCGAGTCTCTCCTGCTCTTTATCTCATCCTAGTGAGTGCAAAAGAGAAGCCTTTGTAATGCAAATGAACATTCTGGGCAGTAACTGGTTTATATTCACATTATAAACCAGGGAGAACAGCTTGTCCACGGATTAGTTTCTATGTAGGAGCCTGCTCAAAGTCTACAAAAAAGCAAATGCCTCTTTGGTACTTTTGATTTTTAAAATGTAAGATTTAAATTACTGAAATAAAACTTTAAGTGGCTTAAACAGGCTGTACATATAACAAAAATCATCTTTGAACTTAAAAGTATGGTATTTGTGTGCACAAGTAAATGTTGCTAATGCAGGACAGATACATATTTCTGATGAATGTTCTAGGCAATATAGCTATTATAATCAATTTATGGACCTATAAAAACTTATGGACATGTAAACATTGAATTAAGAAGTGCTTGTGAACATGCATATAACGTAGTGCAGTGTGGACAGAACATTTATATCTTGCTATTCTGCAACTTCTTTTAAAATGTGTTAGAGAATTCTGCTGCTGCTGCTATTGTAAACCGCCTCTTTCTGCAACTACTTGCTAAGAGTGCCTGTCTGAAAACTTGCAGCGTTTGTATGTGTGCAGTCTGGCAGAGAAACTAGAACTCTAAGAATACTGCTTATCTGTGAAAATCTGTGAGTCACACACAGCATTTTGATTACAGCATTATTTGACATTACAGAAATGTCATATGCCTTCCTTTTGAGACAATAGTTCACTTCTCATGCAATCCTTTTGTCTCTATACCATATTGACACTGACCGCATCTACGTATCCCTTTCCTCAGACGAGTTCTTTACCGGTTGTGATGATTTCCAACGTTAGCCAGCTGCCAAATGCTTGGGCTTCTATTATTTGGTACAACTTGTCAACAAACGAGCTACAGGTAGGTTTTGCATGCCGTCTAGCATTTCTTCTCATGAACAGGGTGTAAAAGCAAATGGGGATTATTTCTTGTGATGCATCTTCCGATCCGACAACGTCCTTATTGGACATGCTTCTGCATCAGGCTACTCCCTCCTGCAAATTACCAGTGGTTGGTTGGTTGGTTGTCCCCTGAACAAACTACAGTGTGCCCAATAGACAGCCAGGCCCACTGGGGGATGTCTTTCCTTCCTCGGTGGTCCTTTAACCTCCATCCAGGGGAACGTGGGGGCTAAAGCTCTCTCGTCTCCCCTCCATGATTACAATGCCCGTCTCACCCACCACAGCCTTCTGGGGATCACCTTACGTGATCTCCAAGTTGACAGCCAGTGACGGCCCCTCCGAGCGCCCAAGCAACACATGGCAGAGCTGTCGCTACTTTGCCACTTCTTTTTAAGTGCTGGGAAGTGTCAATTGTCAAAGTGCAGCAGGCAGTCACTGTGGGCATTGACTCAGGGAGGCTGCAAAGAGGTTTATTTTCTCTTTTGCCTTCCCTTGTTAGCTGTGAAAAGATGAGAAGCCAAAGGAAAGGTAAACCACAAGGGTGCTGGGCTTACGAAGAGGGGTGGCCGTTAGATCACTCTTTTTGCGGCAAGGTCACCTGACTTTTTTTTTCTTTTTGATAGAGCTGGCTGTTCCCAGTGGCTTGCATCCTTTCCACCCTTTCCTGAGATCCTAAGTGCTCAGGAAGTTGGAAAAATGCAGCCAACTCTTTTACAGGAGCAAGAGAGCTACCCCCCTTTTTAAAACAGGGACATATGTATATACAAATATTGCAATCCAAATCCCCTAACTTTTCCTGAATGTACACATTTTGGTATGCATTCATTGGATAACTGCATTTAAAAAATTAAAGATGTATGAATATTGAAGGATACCTGCATTTTGTTTCATATGTTGGTTTGGGAAGTGTGAATTTGGGTAGCTTTGCTTTAAAATGGAAACCCAGCAAATCTCTCCTCCATCTCTGCAATTGACTGGAGTTGGAAGGAGTTGCACAGATGGCGGAGATAAACCCATATGAGATACTCCTGTGTATGTTATATGACCCTGCCATATTCCCCATAATGTATGTGAATGCTACATTTTATTCAGAAACATTTTATTCACAAACCTGGCGTCTTCTGGCTTAGCTTACCTATGTAGTGTCAGCAAAGGTATATATTACCCTGACATGTTATGGGTACATGCAGCTCAGATACAGTCCAGCTCCTGAAATAAGATTCTAGCCAGAGTTCACCACCTCTCAGAAGCTCAGGTGGGTCACTGCAGCAGCACCAGCAAACCCACTGCAACCTTTGCAGCATCAGTAACAGTCCAATTCCATGGTCCAGCTGCAATCCTACACAATTTACTAACAAGTAACCCCAGTGAGCAGAGTGAGCCTGCTTCCAAGTAAATAGGTGCAGTATTGCATTGTGAGAAGACAAGCCTTGGACAGTAGCTGTTCCTCGTGCAGCTGAAAGCTGCTCTTCCATTCCCATCATTCTGAGAGCCACTAAGAGCGTGTGTATGCTTGCTGGTATGTCAATGTTTCACAGACATTGTGTGATTTTTAAGTCTAGCTTTATTCTTATAAACAGTCTCAAAAACAGGCAGCTAGAGCTACTTGATTATTACTATGACTTTGCATTTATATCCCATCTTTCTTCCCCTTGCAAAGAACCCAAGGCAGGTAATAAGGTTCCCCTCCTCTCCATTTTATAAGCTGTAATAAACTTGGGGGATCTGCCCTTAAGATCCCCCCAAACAACTCACGATTGTATAAGAAAAAATCAGAGCAGTTAACAAAATGCTACCTTAATTTTTGTTTGGCTACAGAACTTGGCTTTCTTTAATAATCCACCACCTGTCTCCTTGAGTCAGCTCTTGGAAGTACTGAGCTGGCAGTTTTCATCATACGTTGGCCGCGGACTCAATTCTGATCAACTAGGCATGCTGGCTGAAAAACTTACAGGTAGGAATTTGGGAATCATGGGCAGTGTGACAGAAGCTCACCTGGGCAGGGGCTGTAGATTATCTGAGATCTGTCCCAGACCTTTACAGCTGCCCCAGACCTTTAATGCATCTTTCCTCTGTACTTAATAGCCCTTAATAATAATTCATAATAACTTAACTGGGTACATTTGCCAGGATAGTTTAGGACTCACTCCCTTAGCAGAATGAAAGGAAGTGTGGAATGAAGGCACCAGCCTTATACATGAGAGGGGAGACTGCTGCCTCTCCTATCGCAGCCTGCTCAGTATTTTCATTAATTCCAGAATCTAGAATGGGCAACAGCACCATTGTCAGCCAGTAGATGCTAACTCTGCAGAGCCCTGCCCAGCCAATTGTAACTGGGCTGTGGTACTTGTACCCTGGGCCACTGAAGCTGGAGAAACTCTGGCACAAGGAAGGACAGGTGTGTTACCTGCTAACATATCAGATGGATTGCCAGAGACCTTCCTTGTCCATTACTTTATCCAAGGCACTTTATCATGGGGAAAATCAGGAATGGGTTGCTTGCAAGAAAAAGTGAATGAACTGCATTGCCTGCATTTGGGGCAAGGTAATGGACAATTATGGGGTTCATTTGAGTGTGCCAGGGTCTCTGGTTCTGCAATCATGTGCAACCAAAGTTTGCCTGCTCTTTGCGTGATCCATGTGGCCAGATTCTGCTGGCTGCATGGTCCTCTTGGTATCCATTGCACCAGGCTAGAGAAAGTTGAATAGATATCTGAGGAAAATACAGGCTTCTTGTTGTTTGTGGTCAAACTCCACAATGCACTGTGATAACTCAAAGACTCGCCAATTTACTGTGGCATAATAAGGTATCACATGTCAGAGCCCAGTGTTCAGAAAATTATTTTGGAAAATGTTACTTTTCCAAAAAAAAAAAAAAATGGAGAAAATGGCACTTGCTGAAATAAAGCTCTAGGAGCTCCAGTGATCGTCATTGCGTCGGATCCCCCTGGACTACCTCGCTTTTCACCCACATGTGCTTCCCTTTCCTGCCTCCCTCGTAGCTTTCTCCCAAGGTCATTTTTTCCCTTCTTGAAATCAGTCGCCCTCCTTTCCTCCATCCATACAACCCTTTTTGCAATAGGTGTGTCCTTAAGAGACACACACACATTTTAATAGAGCCCAACACTGCTCTTTCATGAAAAAAGCATTTAATGTATTAATTACTATTGCGTTTTTATTGGCAAGGAAGGGGGGAGATTTCTGTAGGATCTTCTGCTTCAGGAACCAAAACAGCTTGACTGGCTTTGAGTACTACTCTGCCCCTTGCCTGGGGCTGGGTTAGGGAGGAACCGTTTGCTGTTCTGCCTCTGGCAGCAACATGTCTCAGGGCCAGCCCTGGTCTTGCTTACAGAAGAGGCCTTTGGGGTGGTACAAAAAAAAGAGTGGGGTAGAGAAACAACTGGGGATACAGAGAAACCTGTGGACAAAGAAGCACCTTCACTACCCATTACTCCTAACTAGTTGTGCAAATGTGCTTCCTAAGAGCAACACATTCTGTTTCTCTTGCCAGTGTGGCATGCTCATTTTGCAATTAATCGGTACATAATTGATGTGGTTGGAGGCAGTCTTAAGGCCAGCCTTCCTCAACCTGTTGCCCTCTAGATGTTTTGGACTACAGCTGCCATGATCCCTCACCATCGCCCATGCTGCTTGTGTCCAATGGAAGGTGACATTAAAAACACTGGACAGCACAAGCTGGGGAAAGGCTGTTTCGGATTAGGATCAACCTGAGAAATTGTACTTTTCTTTACAAATGATTTGGCCTTGCTATATTTGAAACAAGTCTTGGAAGAATCTCTGCCTTGCATTTTTCCCCTTATATTTTTAGGACACGTTTCTTACAGTGATCAAGTCTCCTGGTCAAAGTTCTGCAAGGTTAGTGGCTATTGTATTTCAGAATGGTGCTTTCCTCATTATTTGCATTTGCACCCGTGACAATTCTGCTGCATCATGAGGTACTTCCATACAATCAGCCAGACCATTCTCCAAGCAGATTTCGCATCAGAACACTGCTGCCACAGGCAACCTTGCTGTGTCAAAAGGCCAGTATGCCTCCTGCAGGCAAGGGGGGGGGGGGGGGGGGACACGCTTGCTTCCCCACTGCGGGGAATGAAGCAGAGCTGAGCAAAGACACAACGCAGCCCTAACCCATGTGCCCTGAGTGCTGACTTACGGGAGAGTATTTCCAGGATCTTTTGCAGGGGACTAATCTTGTCTAGTTCAAAAACATGCTGGAACGATATGGGGAAATGGTACGAGCACACGGAGAGAGAGTTGGTGCATCACTCATTGCTAATTCGGAGTGTGGTGGTCACCGCTACCACATTAACTCCGAGGGAGATCTAGTGACAGCAGTGTGCTCCCGACGTGTGTGAAGGGAGCCTACAAGCCTGGAATCACCATTGGATGAACAAAATGAGAGAAGAGGCCCAAGCGTACGCCCTTCTATTCCTTCCCACCCCCGCCAGTCTTTATAGATGGGAAATAAGATGAATGAGAAGCAAAATGATTGCAAGAGCATAAATAACAGTTTGTGGATTAATTTAGAAAGTCATAAAAGGTCCTCTGTGAAGGGCTTGTGTAATGATGAATGCATGAATGTGCTCGACAATGCAGAGTCTAAAGGAAAATGAGAAGCTGATCCCTGTGTTTATGGATCCGAAATGGGCCAGGGTTTTATAGGTAAAGGGGGCACTGAGGGCCCTGTCAGGGGTTGCTGGAGAACATCCCTATGACCACAGGGGGTACTGGATTCCCCCTCCTGAAATCACAGGCCCTGGGGAGGAAGACTCGAAATCTGATCCCTCCTCTGCCCCCTTTGCAGCAGCTGTAGAAAGAACTGGCCTTGGATGACCTCATA
Organism: Varanus komodoensis; assembly: GCF_004798865.1. Lineage (NCBI taxonomy): Eukaryota > Metazoa > Chordata > Lepidosauria > Squamata > Varanidae > Varanus > Varanus komodoensis. Next base: position 4,659,870 of record NW_025335548.1, read on the forward strand.
GACATCAACGGGGTACATTCCAGTGGGCACGACAAGTAAGAGGAAAGGCCAGGCTATGCAAAACACTATAGCTTCACCTTTCTTGGCCTTGGCATTGTGATATTACTACTAATAGTATACATTATCCAGACAGTGTCCTTTTTCTGTGGCTTACAACGTTCTGCTCCTCTCCGTTTTATCCTCTCGTGGGGATTAGAACCCAGAACTCCTGAGTCCCAGTCCAACACTCATACTCCAGTGCCATACTTAGAGGCCCATCCAGAGGAAACTGTAAAGAAACTAAGTTTATGTATTGAATGTGCTTATGTCCCACCCTTTCCTCCTCTTGCAAGGCCCACGGCAGCTTATATGATCCTTCTCCTCAGTATTTCATCCTCACCACAACCCTGTCAGGTAGGTTAGGCTGACAGTCAGTGACTGGCTGAACACCACCCAGTGAGTTTCACGGTCAAGTGGGGACCAGGACCTCAGTCTCTCCTAAACTAGTCCAACACTCTAACCACTAGACCACACTACACTTTCAAAGGAGGACTGAGAAATGAAAAGTGCTGCCATTGCTCCTCCCACCCTGCTGCTTGCAGGCCATGTTACTTGGAAGCCTCCAAGATTAAAAGCCTCCTTCTAACACTCAGGGATCCAGTGAGGTTGCATCATAAATATTTAAAAGAGGCGGGGAAAATATAATACTGTTTATCAGTGGTACTCCGTTCCAGGAAGGCTTTAAAAATCTATAGATTAAATTACAGTAAATGTTGATTATATAAAACAGATAGGGCTGATTTCATGCATATGCAGTAGCTTGAAAAGTATGTGTTATAACCAGAAAGAACACTGTGGAGCTTAGTAAGTGATATGAAAAAACAACAAAAATGCTTAATTTAAAAATGAATAGGACAAGTTGCTTACAGATTAGCTTCAGAAGGGTTGGTAGGTTATGGTGACATACAAAATCACGACAGTCTCATGCTTTTTATGCAGTAAGCTAAATGCTGTTAAGAAATTGTTATCATAGGTGCTACCCAGAATCCTGGAAGATCAAGTGGCTATTTTGTTTCCAGGTAGGACTAAAGAAACAAATGCAAATAGAAGTACTTTGCTTAAAATATTAGTGCATTTCTCTATATCTAATTTCTTTTATAAACAGGAACACTTGCCTGGCAAATCGTTTACATTCTGGATATGGCTTGAAGCAATCTTGGATCTAATTAAAAAACACATTCTTCCTCTTTGGATTGATGGGTGAGCAGCACTTTGGTAATAGCACATTAATGGGCTGTGTAGAATATTTGTTCTTTTCCTGTTTATATTTATTACGCAAGTGCAGGTACTCAGTGCAGAAGACCCTGCTGGACTGGACCGGGGTTCACACACTTTTTTCATTTTGGTGCCAGGCCAAAACCTTTTTATTTTCCAGGTATTTTAAGTGTTAAGATGTTTTAAGATGGGGTTTAATTTGAATTTGTCCTTTGATGCTGAACTTTTATTTCATTGTACTACCATCCTGGACTTGTTAGTGAAGGACGGTATGTAAAAGCTTTACATAAATAAATACCAGCCAGCCATGAGAAACCAGCAAACAGGATGTGACTGCAAGAGCGGCATCCCGCTCATGTTCCCTAGCCCCTGCTGCACTCAGACACGTTGCCTCCAGTGCTGGAGCCAGCATGTAACCATCAGGACCATCGCTAGCCTTATCCTCCACGAATTTGCCCCATCCTCTTCGAAACGCATCTAAACTGGTGGCCATCACCACATCTGGAGGAAGTGAATCCTGTAACTCAGCTGGTTGCTCTATGAGAAGCATTTCCTTTGTTTGTCCTAAATCTCTCACCGGTCAGCTCCATGGAAAGCCCCTGGATTTGGGGTTCTGTGCCCCTGTCCATTTCCTCCATGCCATAAACACATAATCATCTGCCCCTCTTGCCTTATCGCTCACCATTTTCCCAAGCTAAATGGGCCCAGGTGTGGTAGCCTTTCCTCATAGGGGCCATGCGCCAGCCTCTTGATCATTCTAGTGACTCTTTTCTGCACAAACTTTTTTAAAGCAGTGACCAGCACCGTGCACTGTGTGCTTAGTGTGGTTGTGCCATAGATTTGTATAAGGAGAGGATGATACTGGTGAGTATGAAATAAAGGGAGTTTATTTTCAGTACCTTTCCTAATAACACCTAGAAATCCAGTGGCAGAATTCTGCAGCGGCAGCAGCAAGGTGAGCTGGTATCCAGGGAGCTCTGGCCCTCAACACAGCTAACATGAAGTTAGTTTTTGCCAGCCTGCATTATCTTGTATCTGCCTACATTTCCCTCCCAAGAGGTGATGCACAAACGCCTTATGCTGTTGCGCCATCACACATTGTGGGTATTTTGCCACAAAAAAGCAGCAATATCATTTCACGGGTGAAACAGCACTCAGCTCTGGTTAACTTCTGCCAGAAAAAAAACAAGACACGGCGTTGCCCGAAGAGGAAATTAAGACGACACCTCCCCCCATTCCAGGTACAAAAGCAAGCTAGACGTTTTTCCAAGGCAGGCAACGGGACTGTCTCCTCCACTCTCGATGAAGACAGCAGACTCGGTGGTGGGGAAGTCTGGGCAGGCGGCCTGGTACACCGCTCTCTCCACCACCTGGCGGCCACCTGCCAACATCTGCTGCCTGAAGACGCACGTCCCTCTGCTTCATGGGAGAGTTGGTGATGGTTACTGCCTTCCTGCAGTGAAGGACAGGATAGTGATTGTCCAGAGGAATTCCTGACATGAATGTTTATACTTAAGTCCAACATTTCTTTTCCTGTGTTTTTCAAACGTATTAGGGTTTTGTGAGCAACTTTTAAGTGCTTTGCTTATCTGCGCAGTGGACACAAACCACATATAAAGAGGAAGATCCAATCTTGAATTTCTTAAATTAGCAGGGAGTTCTGAATTAAATTATCAAAACAATGTCAGGGAAGGGGAATTTAACACACACACAGGCAAACATAGTTTCTCCAGCTAAACTGCTTCCCTGAAATTCTGATCGGCTTTGCTTGGGTGTGAGAAGGAAGGGGAAGTATAAGTACTATACTTCTGTTTTCCACTTCTGTGGCCATTAGCTGCATGGGGGGCGGGGGGATAACACCTATTCCTCCAGTGCCACTTCCTCATCAAATGTGGATCCCCTGCCGCCCCTGCCTTGAAGTAAAAAGTTGACTGTTCCCGTGTAACATGTGGTTTGACCTTGGTTTATCTGAAACTGCTGCAGAAGGGCTTGTCAAGCTGGTTCAGTGGTAATTTCTGACAGGCATGCATGCCCCTAAAGCTGCTATTTCTCTTCCTGTCTGATTGCAGGTGTATTATGGGTTTTGTGAGCAAAGAGAAGGAGCGAGGTTTGCTCAAGGACAAGATGCCAGGGACATTTTTGTTGAGGTTTAGTGAAAGCAACTTAGGAGGGATTACCTTTACCTGGGTATCCCAGTCAGAAAACGGTAAGTACTGTATTTTGAAGAGGAGGAAACACTGCTTCCCCTCCCTGCCCACCCTCAGTGCCCAAGCTCATACGGAACAATCGAAGTTAGGTGCTTCTTTTCTGTGCCTTTCATTTTATCTGCCAAATTGCCAGAACCAGACTGCTTTTTGAGCTTGCAGGCTGCACGTTCTTCCTGGCAGTAGCTATGCAGCACTATCAGTATGCATAGAGTTTTCCAGCGTAGTGCATACAAAGGGCAGGCTCTGGTGTTGTGTATATTCTGACAGTGGGTGGAACAGCTGAAGAGCAGAAGGAGAACACAAACGAGAAAGAACAGGAGAGGCAGGCAGTGGATCATTTGAAGGGGTAGCCTTGGATGAGCACTGGGTGCCTGCACAGAAGGGACGCCCATGTCACCGGGGGCCCCAGTTCACCAGTCAATTTTTCTGTAAGCCCCAGGGCAGCCTTAAGGATGGCTGCAAGGTGACGCAAGTGCCATTCCACCTACTGTATACCTCCTCCTTCATGCATCTGCCATTTTTATTACTTTAAATGAGTACTGAGTTGTCCTCACATTTTAAGGAAAACACACTGCGATACCTCCTTATTTATGATTGTGTTGTCTTCACAGGAGAAGTGAATTTCCACTCTATTGAACCATATAATAAGGGCCGTTTAACTGCGCTGCCATTTGCTGACATTTTACGAGATTACAAAGTTATTCTGGCAGATAACGTTCCTGAAAACCCACTGAAATATCTTTATCCAGATATTCCCAAAGACAAAGCCTTTGGAAAGCACTACAGTTCTCAGCCAAGCGAAGGTTGGATTCTCTTGCCCTCTTGCTAAAATCCTTCCCACACAATTTTACATTGAATATGTCAAATGACACAGTTAATTGCTCATAAATGGGGAAATTTTGAGAAATCTTTGTTTAGCAAATCATTGCAAGGAGTACAAAAAGCCCTTTAAATTCTTAAATACTCAATTTATAAAGGCAATCAACAGATCAGTAATTCTGTAAATCAACTGGCATAAAATACTTGCCCTTGGAATGCTAAATAAGGGAGAATACAGATCTAAGTATTTTTTCCATATGATGATGTTTATATACTTCAATGTAGGACACAATCTAAAACATGCTATGCTCAGATGCAGATAAGCTTCTGAACTCAGTGTCCAATGCAGAGTCCGTGTTTCTAGCACCCCACATGTTGTGCCCTGTACTTCATCTAGATGGCCATTTTCAGCTGTCTAAATGAAGTGCTGCAGAGAGGGAGGGAAAGAGGTTGCGTCAGTGTTTGGATGCATCACAAACTAGCGGTCTTAGTCTCCTCCTCTCCTTGCCCCAGGCTTGCCCCATTTTCTCCTCTGAGGACAATTTCTGTCCTTGGAGAGGCAGCCAGCTCAGTTCTTTCCAGGTGGGCTGCAAAGGACTTGGGGAGGGGACTCAACTTCCAGAAACCTGTGACCTTCCAGAAACCTGTGTGGCTCTAAATAATCTGATGGTCCCCAAGACAATCCCTGAGGGCCCAATCCTATACATATCTCGACAGAAAAGACACCTGCAACTTGCATCATGCCTAAGCCAGCCCCAGCCAGAGTTGTTATCTTGCATAGGATCGCATCCCTAAATCATTATCATGATGGTTAATTTAGTACAATTTTCTTCATTTGTTCCATTGATTAGGTAGTTTCAGCCTGACCCAGTGATGTCTTCTGAGGTGTGATCAGGGTGAAGGTGTTGTAGAAATATTCCTGTTACATGCAGAATAAATGCGAGACTGTAGGAAGCCACACTCTGTACATTGCCTGTTATGGCTGGCAGTGGCTCACCAGGGACTCAGACATAAGGTTTTCCCATCGCTGCTCCAATCCTTTAAGCTGGGAATGCCAGGATCAAGCCAAGGAGCTTCCATATGCAAAGTATGGGCATATCCACCACTGAGCTATGGACCCTCCTGCCACCGCTTACTCTCCTCTGGGAGTGTAAATCAGTTCATTAAATGGCAGCACTGACTTCAGTGCAAAATGAAGTGGCATCCCATTGCATGTACAAAACCTGATTTTAGAGACAGAGTTAATGTGCCCACTACTGTATTATGTTTTCATGTTTAGTGTCCAGACCTACAGAAGGAGGCGCCAAGGGTTATGTCCCTTCTGTATTTATTCCAGTCTCCAAAATGTAAGTAGCCACACTGATGGTTTTCACTAATGTTTCCTGAAACATCCTAATGTGGGAATCTGGGAGACCTGTGCCATTTGAATGTTATTTTTTTAACCAATGTGAAATTTCCCTCACAGCATTGTCTCAGCACCCGCTCCTAGAGCAAAGAGGAGCAGTTTAGGAAAAAAAGGACTTTGGTAGCAAGTCTAAATGTCTACACCAGCTGTTGCATATTATAGTTCTGGGCTCTGTCCACATGTACAAAGCCCAAAATCATGTACTGATTTGCTTGGGAGCCGGTTCCCTTGAATGCAGCACTGAGTACACAGATGAGTAGACAGATGCAGGATTGCACTCTAGAAGTCCCACCATTGACTTTTGCTGGGTGAGAATATGTTGATATAAACAGAGCACTTGGAACATCTGATAGAACATTTTGCAACCATGTCTGACTCACAAAATAACCAAATAAATCACAGAATTTCCCTTCATTAAATACATTTTCTTTGTCTGTTTTTCTTAAGCTTGATTGATTCTACAGAGGCAAATTCTCCCCTGGACCTTCTCCCCATGTCTCCAGGTGTCTATGCTGTTTTGAGAGATCATCTAAGCCCTACCGTAATGGAAACTGCTGTATGTTGCATGTTTTCTTTTAATTTCTAAGCCAGCTAAACAAACAAGAGAGAAATGAGAAGTATATGAGAAGTGACCAGAACCTATTAGATGCTACGCAGTTCATGCACCACAAAAACTAGGTTTTTATCCCTGTTGTTAAAACAATGCTAACAGTGTTAGCAGTTTTTATCTGCTAATATTATCTTAGCTAAAGGACTAAATGCAAATATCACAAAAATTTTGCCAGGGCAGTGCAGTAGATTGCACATATATATATATCAGGCCTGGTTTATATTTATTCAGGATTCTCGCCAAGCCTCAGAGAGCTAGTGCTTTGATGTGAGAACCAACTTTTGAACAAAAAGCCTAATTCAGAGCATGTGTACAAGAAAAATGGAAACAACATTTGTATGGACAAAAGCTCCATATCTGTTCTGTGCCACTACGGCTTAAAGCAGCTTCATGGGGAGGACTGGGCACTTGATCATCAGAGGGAGAAAACCTGCACAAAAATAATTACTGCTTAGCAGTAAAATAAAACCTGCTTAGCAGAGCATAAGGCCCTGAGTGTCTGAACAAAATCCGTGCAGCTTAAAAAGCAACAATCCTGTACATGTATGCCTGTGAAGTACTGTTTGTCACCTTGACATTCCAGAAAGGTGATTCTGATTATTACAATGCTGTGGCTGATCAAGTATGTTTTTGGGGGAAATCCAAGCAGCTTTGCAATTAGGCAATGGTTAGAAGAGTTTTAAAAAAAATCTGCAGGTGTAATCGAATCTATTTTCTCCGTAGTCCATAATAACTTACCATCTCACACTGTGATTTGTTGTTGCTGACTTAACAGTGACCTTATGTATGAAAGCTCTCCATAATGCCCTATTGGAAACAGCCTTGCTCAGCTCTTGTAAATTCAAGGCAGTAGCTTCCTTTATGGAGCCAGTCCATCTCCTGTTTGGTCTTCCTTTACTTCTTCTGCTTTCTGCCTTCCCTAGCATGGTTGTCTACTCCAGGGAGTTCTGCCCTCTCATGACGTTCCCAAAGTACAACAGCCTCAGTTTTGTCATTTTTGCTTCCAGGGAAATCTCACTTAAATCAATCTAGGATCCACTTGTTTGCCTTTCTGTCACACGATCAGTGTTGTGTAACTTACAGGCATGCACATGTCTGCATCCACCAAGGAAAGAAATGTTGCCTATTCAGCATTCTGCCAGCTATACATAGTGCTGCAGCTTCCAATCCAACATTTGGTATTTTAAAGATAGAATTGGGCCCACATCCTGGGAAGGTTCTCTCTTTTCAACAGAAATGGATTTGATCAAGGGTATCATTATGCCTATTTTCAGTCTCATTTTTGGGTGCAACAGCATAGCAGCACTCAGTATAGAACATGAACTTGGTCTTTTAATACGCTTGGGAGAAAACAGATCGGTTGCTTGCTTCAACTTTTAGATTGCATTCTTATTACTTCTAAGAAGCTGTGATTTATCTTATTGCTTTTACAAAAAACAAACTACCATGTATTCTGATGGATTGATGCACACCTCTTCTTTCCTTCTAGTTGAGTTCTCCATATTCAGCTGACTGACACTCAGATATTGAAGATTCTACAGTGCAGACATATGGTGGGTTTTTTTAAAGAAACATTCTGAACAGAGTATTTTTTCTTGCTTCCTTTGTAAACATCTATTTCTTGGACACACATGAAATACTCTTTTTCAGATTCTGTTTTCATAGATTAACTCAATATTTGGCCTGTTTCAAGCATAATGTTAAACTATATTTTCGCTCAGTGTTGCCCAACCTGGTGCTTCCAGATGTTTAGGAGCATAACTCTCCTCAGCCCCAGACAGCATGTTTAATGGTCAGGGGAATCTGGCCTACCTTTATTGGAACAAGTTATGGCAAGCCCTGTGTTTGTGCATTACCCCTTCCCTTTCCTTGGCTTGATCTTGGTTCGTTCAAAATAACGGCATTTAGTATAAATTACAGTTTCCCACATTTGGCAGGAGAAGGAAAATATTGTTTATTCAGAACTGAAAGTGGAAGCATCTAACATCCTCAGCTTATGCATAACAGATTGTTGCGGGGAGTATACGTTCCTGTGGGTCAATACAGTAAGTTCTTATAGTTGAACTGAATTATGGCTTAGTATTATATCTAAAGTGGGCATACAAATAAGATTTTTATATATGAAAGCAGTGGTGATGAAAATTGAGGAAAGGAAGGTACTAGTGATAAACTAGGCATAAATTAGTTGCAGCAGAGCTAATAACCTGCAGCAGGTTTGATTCAGTCACTATAGTCATTCACTCGAAACAAATCTAATTTAATAAAGGATGATCTGGTAAAATTTTGCTGCAGCTTGCAACATCTTCTCTCCCCTCTGACATTCCTGGGTTTCGATCTACAATGTTGGTAGACATTCAGTTTCTTTTGTGAGTTATCAACTTCAACCAAAGTTATGTTAGCTGTTTTTAGCAAGTAAGGCAGTAAGCATATGTTAATAATAAATGGAATTGTTGCTATATCTTTATTGTGATATATGTTAATCTTTTCACAACTTTTTTTCTCATGATGCTTTAAATCTTGTTGCAGAGGAGCCCTGAACAAAAAAGTACATGTGTGAGAACAACTATTCAAATCAGTCTGAACTACAGAAGCAGCATGCCTGCAAACACAACATGCATGCATGAGTCTTTAGTTAAAGCTCACTTTAATTTCATTGGTGGATGGCAGTATTGTATGAACTGGCACACAGCCTTACAGCGGGGATTCAAATCTGCAGCTGGATTTTCTAGTTCCTCCAAGCCTCTTTCCTTAGAACCAAGACACTGAATTCCTCCAGGGTTTTTAATGTGCACAGCATTCTATGGCATAACCTTTTTGTGGTGTTGTTTGAATTTTAATGGAAACATTTATTTTAAATAAAGCGTTTTTTTTTAACTAACTGATAATCTGTTTTCGTTTTTGTAGAATTAATTACAAGTTTGTTTCATATACATTTATAATCTAGCCCAAATAGGCCAGGAACTCCATTGCCATTGCAGTATCAGAAGTTTCTGCTCTCAAGAGAGGACTGCATGGCAAACAGACAACAAAATATGTTGGTTAGATAGTGAGGAGTCCTAGCAGCACAAGAATCCCTAGATGCTTGCAGGAACTATTTGAATGACTGTTGTATGATTGAAGTTTGTCCCTTAGCATATTTTCAGCCACTTGTAAAACCCTGTGTCAAATGGCAATGAAAAAAAATTGAAAGGAAAGAACAGAATATGTTGGAAAGTTTGGAAAGGGAAGCATTTTCATTGACCCATTTAATAGTATTTCTTTGCAACATATGTTGGCTGGACATTACGAAACTTAATTCAGGAAAAGCCTACTTCCAGGCAACAGTTGCTTTAAAACCTGTCTTCCCTAGCCTGATGACCTCTAGATATTTTGGACTACAGCTCCCAATAGGCCCCACCTAGTCTGGACAGGGACCAGGAATTACAACAGCTGCAGTCTAAAACAACTTGGCTATTGCTATTGGTTGCAGCACATACTGAGCAATCTGAGATTTGACAGCTGGAACTGTATGATGCCCCCTCCCACTGGGGACGCTCCACTGTCATCAGCCAACTTCTCAAGAAACATGCTTCCAGTTGCACCGTGTGTTACCCAAGCTAATTATCAGTCATGCTAACATGCTTTTCATCTTAGGCTTGGTCTCCCTTTCAGTTTCCAACATTGCTGAGCAAAACCCTTTTCAAGCTCTATGAATTTTGTGTTGAACCTTGTCCAGTTTCATTGTTATGTAAAAACTTAAAAGTACTGAGCCAGCAAAAAGTTTAAGAGAATTTAAGAGTCTGCAAAGTTTCAGAATACAGTCTGCAAAACAAGCAGATCAAACAGCTAAACCTCATGAAGACACATTGCAAAAGCCAGTTTGAAAAGGGGAGGTGTTTTTCCCATCTTTCTGAGGGGTCCTAGTTTTAACAACTGGCATATCGCCAGTTAAAACAATCAGAGCAGAGGGCAAGAAAGTCTTCGGCTTGAGATCCTGGAGAACCACTGTCTGAGCAGAGCAACCTTCCCCCATCCGATGTTCTCTGTTCTTTTCTTGCATTCCCAACATTCCTGACCATTGGCCATACTGGCTGGTACTGAAGGGAGTCAGAGTCCAAAACATCTGGAGAGGTCCATGTTGGGCCAGGCTGGGGCAGAAGGCTAGATGGATACCAGTCTGATCTGGTATGAGGCAGCTTTTGATACTGCAAACTCCATGGAAACCACTTTAAGCAACAACACTGGCCCAGTTTGTTCTTGTTTTCCCTGTGTGGTTCTGCATCTCCTCAGGCTTCTGAGCTCGCATCAAAGCAGGTTTCACCCAGTCCTTCACTTGATAAAGCTAAGGTAGGCTTTTCATGCTCCTCAATGTTTCTGTCTACAGGTTTCAACATTCCTCACCATTGACTATCTTGGCTAGGGTTGACGGAGTTGTAGGCCAAAACATCCCAGGGTCATAAGATGGTTCTTACGGCTGCCTTCATCAGCTGCGGTTACGAAGAAAAATGCTTCTGCAAGTTATTGCCTTCCTGGCTAGTTTTGCCCAGTCTGATCTGGTATTTCAAAATGGATAAAAACTGGTATTTCAAAATGGATAAAAACAATAGCTTTCAACAGGGTCCCAAGCTGCCCCAGCTTTCTCTTCCAACCCATGAATTGGTCACCATTTGGTCTCAAGCAAGCCATTTGGTCAGTTATCCTCCCTGAATCAAGAGCAATCAAACCAGTCGCTTATGCTACTGCTCCCTGTACCAAGATTGGCTGTAATTACGATGTTCACATTTTGGGTAGTGGTTTCTTGTTTGTGGAACTCTCTCCATTGCCAGGCTGATTCCACAGGAATCTTCTTAGGCGATTAACAGATGTACCTTTCCAACCAAGCATGTTGAGACTTTGGAGCAGCATTGTTACCTACTGATGCTTTAACCTCCCATCAGACCCAGCTGAGATGGGTAATGGTTTGGAGTACTGGGAACTGTGTAGTCCAAAATAGTTGAAGGCCATCTGGTTGGAGAAGGCTGGAGGTTTCTCTGAAGCTGTCCTATGATACGATAAGTATCTTTGTATGGCATGTGGTTTTAATGAGGCTGAAAGCTGTTTGGAGGCAAAAATGGCAGAGAAGCAGAGCAAATGTACAGCTGGTACACATAAATACCGGCTGACGTATTCATTTAGATGCTGTAAGGGTTACTGGCAGTATATACATGAGACATTTTGAACACTCATTCTTGGTCAAATCAGAAATCTTCACACTAGCACTTCAAACCCTCTAAAGGGCTTGTGTAGATACTTACTGTAAGATCAGGCAGATGACAGCTGGTAACTGCTTATTTACCTACAACATCCATGTGAGATGACTGCACATTTGTAGAACTTTGGAAACCAGCTCTTGAGGTATGAGCTAACCATGTGCGATGAATGCAGAAGCCATGGCATGTGCAAAACCTGTAGCTCAAGTGTCCCCCATAAAGCACTTGCTCTGCACACTTAAATGGAGTTTGTTATAATTTCCCAACCAGAGTTAAAGATAAACTTAGGTTTTGCAATTAGTTATTTTTACAGCATTCCCCTCAACTTTGTTTTCGGGTGCTTTTCCACATTCTGTTGCCCTAAGGTCCAATTTCTCTGCTTTCCTCCACCGCATCTTTTTTTCATGAACTTGTTGGGGACTTTCCAAATTAAGTTTTGACTGTGCCTTCACTCTGCCTCATTCACAAAATTGTGTTGATGGTGACAAAAGATGGCAAGGTACCCTATTTTGCAGAGGACTGTCCTGTCCAATTCCAGAGTGCATGTGTTTGTGTGTACACACATACACACACAGAACCTCCAGAAAGGTCTGCAAGTCACAGTTTTTCATACTAGCTGAGTGCCACGCAAACGTGGTATTTTGCACAGCGCTGGCATTAATCATGTCAGAATCCCGGAATCTCAGTTTGAGAAGAGGGAATAAAACTCGGGTTCGTAGGAAAGATCAAGCGTCCAGACCATCTGAGGCTTTATTGCATTACCCCAAGGTTCCTGCAGTACTCACGATAATGCATGCATTACCGGTCAGGCAGAGATGAACTCTGCTGCAAAGCTTCAACACCATTGCAGGGTATTTTATAGGTACCCAGGTACAGGGCAATTGATGACAGAATGCAGAGATTACAATAAGATTCTGAGGTCATCACATACAGAACAGATAAAGGAATGTCAGTCAATCGTACAGTAACAATGAGGTTACAATATTTCTAATTGCCTGTATTGACACTTTAGTTCAGTAGCTTGAACCCATCTCCAGGTCTGCTTAGACATATAAATTCAAGCTACTGAAACTATGTATGAACTCAAGACTCTTATCTACTCTAGACATTCTGAATTGGCCAGGGCACATGGAGCCTCTGGGCTATCAAAAGATACTGCCTTGTAAACTGAATTCCAACAACGACTATTTAATCATTGTGAAGGTATACAATGTAAATTTGGACTGAATGGCCTGTCTACTGTAGCTTACAGATAAAGGTGAGAGAAAGGAGCGGGGGATGAAGGCCATTTGAAACAGTGACTTAGCTTGGTTTGAGAAGTACAGGATTTGATCCCACAATGCAAAAAGCACACAGAAGTAATGTTTTTCAGACAGGATTTATCCAGATTTTCACTGAAAAGCAAGCAGCATCTGCTTCTGAAAGGGGTACTGAAAGAGAAACAATAAGTACACATCTCCATTTCCACGAACACTTCACTCACCCCTCTGCATTCGGCTAACTTTCGGTTTCGCCCTGGCAAATGGCTTTCCAGTACAAGTTGCTCTTTCTCGGAAAACACGTGGCTCTGCTGTTCCATTAACAGTTCTCCCCTCCCGCCGATGTCAATGCGCCGCAGCTGCTGCTTCTGTTGTGTGTCTTTTTTATCGGTTAACAGAAAGAGGTGAGGCTGGTTTAGGATGAAGGGTTCGATATGTTTACATTGTCCGTCACTTTTTAATTTAGATTTGGATCCTTTTCAGGCCTCTCCCTCATAGTCTGGGAATCGGTGGGAAATCTTGGCATGTTGAATAAAACTGACTTGTCAGGAAAATATTTCTGGTGGTATAAACGTATGCAGCGAGGGGTCACATGTCCTCCCATCCCACCTCCCATTATTTGTAGTTTTCCATCTCTGCGGCAATACAAATGAAGCACACATGCAAGCCCATGTAACTGAAGAGAGTCCCACAAAAAATGGAAGTTAAGGTGTACGTGTCCTCAATATGCATGGTGGGTGGGAAAGCTGGACAGTGAAGAAAGCGTATAGATTTGCAACGTGCTGAAGAGAGCTTTGTGAATGCAGAAAGGTGAACAAATGGGTCCTAGATCAAATCAAGCTTGGGGCTTTTCCCTAGAGAAAAAGGACAATACTGAGGCTGTCTTACTCTGGGCACATCATGAGAAGGCAAGACTGTCTGGAGAAGACCATCATACCTAGGAAAATGAAGGCAGAAGAAGGGGGAACCAGACATGAGATGGACCAACTCCATAAAGCAAGCATTGGACTTGAGCTGATTCGAGCTGAGGGGGCAGTGAAAGATGGGACATTTGGGAGGGCATCCATCCATAGGGCTGCCATACGTTGGAGACAACTTGAGCCCACACACAACAACAACCCTCTCCATGGCTTCAAAGTGATGGGAAAGGAAACTCCACCCCGAACTTCAGTTCATGAAACCAAGGCTCCAGTTTTACACACATTTACCTGGGAGCAAGTCCCATCAAGTAGCCTTGCCAAGCTTGCGCTGTAAAGGCATGATCCTATGCATGTTTAAGCAGAAGAGGGTCTTGCACCTCCCAGCCTTCCCCAGTGTAAAAATAAGACTGTGCCCTAAATCTTTCTGAGGCTCTGGGGAATTACAAAAAATCTATCATTCTTTTTGTGTTCAAAGAAGTAAGAAGAGAAGGAACCAGATAGCCATCTGAGTGGGATGGTGTAAATTGGTGTCCTGCCACAGCAGGGGGCTGGAGCAGATGGCCCTCATGGCTCCTTCCAACTCTACTATTCTGTGATAAGATACCAGGAAAGTGACCTGGGGAGGAAGGACAGGATCAAAAGACCTTTGAGCAAGAGGACCACCTTCTGCAGCAATTGCCGGTTGAGTATAATTTTACCACCAGGCAAAATAAATCACATATGCAGTTCTATCCTAGGAATCGTTACAGAGAAGTAACAACCACAGAACTCAGTGCTCTCCCGCATTTGTGCATAACAGCCTGAGGCTGCAACCACACAGCTTAATTGAAATGAGACTTGAGACCACCAACTCAAAGTCCACTTGCAGTAGCAGCCTTGTGCAAAAGAATATCGGCAGTGTCTAAAATGATGTTTATAATCTAATCCTGGGCATTTTTACTTGGAAGTTCCACATTCAGGTTTTGTTCAGGTCAGGCTTCTATTTGGAGTGGCCCTGAAAATAGCTTGAAGGCCTTAGCAGGTGCAGAAAGCAGCAGCTCAGAGGTAATATTATGACGTGATAGAACTCATCACCCCAGCCCTAAAAGATTGGCAGTATTTGTTATTTCCCTTTCTAGCCTAGCTCATGGCACTGACTTTAACATATAATGTCTTAAATGACTCGGGCCTCAAATATCTGAAAAAGCACCTCCTTCTCTATAGATCAGACTGGGTGCTGAGGAGCAGGGGAGGTCCTGCCAGCCTAATAGATTCAAAGATGGAAGCTCATGAAGGGCCTTCTTATTGATGGCCCTGAACTTGTGGAATTCTGTCTGCTCAGAGGTGCGTCTAGCATCTTCGTTTTGTCAGTATGTCAGGATGCACTTCTTTACCCAAGCCTCCAGAAGTGGGTGAAACTTACGGGATTGCGCAGCCTTTTGCTCTAGTGAAGTAGGCACAGAATTAGCTCCAGCTTATGCTGAGAAGTGGATTTTTGGTGATGGATTTATGTTCTTTAATCAGTACGTTTGTGGCTAGTCTTGGGACTGTAAAATGAAGGATGAGCTGTAAATTTACATAATAAACAAATCAGCCTGGGATTGCAGTGTTAAGATCTCCATGGCTGAGTTTTAACTACAATATTCTGAATATTAAATTAGGACATCCCTACCTTGCCTTATTTATTTGGGCTATTTCTAGCCCATCCAATCACTTTCATCTCTCACAACTAATACTCTTAAAAGGAATAGTTGATGCCCACCTTCCCTGATTTTGTACCCACCAGATATTTTTGACTACAGTGCCCACCTGTGCTAACCACTGGCCATGCTGGCTGTGGTGACAGGGAGCCAAGGTCCAAAGCATCTGGTGGGAATCAGCTTGAGGGAGTCTGGCTTATGATAGATTGACGATGCAACTTTTCAAAGCCCGCTCAGAAGCAAGCCCAGTTGTGTTCCAGCGGACTGATTCCGAGGTAATAAGTGGGTGTAAGTTTGCAGAGGAGTTCTTCAACCTTATTAGAAAGGACACAATGGAGCAACGTTGTAGAACTGTTCCGACGCATCCTATAGCCCTGAAATAAAGAAGAAAAAAAGAGGGGGGCAGCGCTTTAACTGTTGATGGAATAGTCCTCAAAATACCTCAATTCTGCGGTTTTGGCAAAGGAGAGGCGCAGCCTCTGAGGAAGGCGGTTGGGCATTTGGGGGCCTAAGGAGGGAGGAGAAAACAGTAACGGTAACAGCCGAATCCTCCTGCTGATTGGCTGCTGGCTAAAGCCGCATCTCGCCGATTGGTAACCGTGCTTCTTGCTTCTTGATCTTCCCCGATCGCATTACTTTCTATTTCACACTGTCGGAAAGCGGAAAAGAGAGGAGTTGCAGCTGGCGCTTAGGTGAGGTGGCAGGAGGCAGAGGGAAGTTAATACATAGAAGGTAGGTGGTGTCGGAGCGGCATCCGTGCTTGCACGTAAAAGGTGCTCTCCAAGCCCTTGGGGAATTACACGCGCGAATCTGAAAATTTCCAGTATCCTATTTGAGTTGAGTGAGCGAGGCCTTTTCAGGCCCGATCCTGTGCGGGTTTAGACGATAGAGGCAAATTCCTACAATTCCCAGCGTGCCCAGTTTATTTGGGGCATGCTGGGAGTTGTAGGACTGCCTTTACCCTCCAAACGTTCACGGAATTAAGTTTTTGCACGCCTAAAAACTAGCCAGCTTTCCACGGGCTTTCAGGGCAAACTACGCAGGAAGCCCGTGCCCGATGGTAAAGTCTGCTTTTGTTTGCGAATCGGAGTACAGTGTCTAGACATAAGTCGACTGCAAAGAATAGCCCTGTAGAGAAAACGAAAGAATGACGGAGGGAGCTGGTTTGGTTTTGCTTGCCAGAGTCCTGATGATGGAGTCCGCCGCCGTCCTCTCTGTAGGGTTCTTGGGTACGGCGCAAAAAGTCTGGTCTTTATTTTCCTAGGCTGGAATGGGACCACAAGAGTGCAAAGTGAGGAAGACCGCAGAGCTGAGTACAGTGACGCGAGTGCAAGCCGTGTTGTAGATGCACGTTGTGTTGAGAGCTTCGATCTCGGGTGCGAGAGTAGAATTGTAGACAATACCGCCACGCAAACATCTGGCGGCAAAAGGAGAAAGTGACCTCCCCAAACCAGCAGCTTCCAAAATTCTGGAATTTTGCAGCATCCCCACCCAGATGCTGCAGAATTCTAGAGTTCTTAGCATCCCCAGGTAGCCATGTTGGGTGAAGGGTACTGGGAGTCATAGACAAACTTAGTGGGTTACTGGTTTGAGGAAGTCTGCTTTAAAAGCTTTGGGGATTTTCAGAACCGTGCTATTTCCTGTTTAATGCAGCCTGGGTCCATTCAGATGTTTACTTAACGCAGCCCAGTCCCAAGTTAGGCATGATAAAGTTATGCTAGTATTGTGGCATGTGAGCATTCTTGCCTCCAACAGAAATATCATGAAGGGTTGGGTTGTGCTTATTTTCAGTTATTGAATTATTGTAAACATGAAGAGCAGGACCATATCTGGACCTGCTTCAGGCATATCATAATGGGGACATATTTAAGGACTGATCCATCAAAAAAATTATTTGCAGACAATAATTTGCAGGTACCTACCAGTCTGCTCAGCTGTGTATAAACTAATCATCCCAATTGGCCACCTTTTAAACTTTTGTCACCTTCTCACTATTACTATGCCCGCAGTGTATCGTGTCTATAGATTGCAGAATTCGGTATTTTGGCACTTCTGTGGTATGACAAGCTTGATAAGTCAGCAGATGCACTAGTACATTGCAGGGTAGGTTAAGCTTCCAAACTGTCTTTGGATGTACCCTTCCTGCACAGCAGGATAAAAAAAAGTCCTACAGGTCTTGGCATTGCCCACCTAGTAATGCTAACTGAGGAAAGCTGTTAGACTTTTTTGCCTGCATAGATATGCACTGGATTATGCCCTTAATGGCTATTCCAGTTTTATTCCAGTATTAAATTCATATAGCCAAAGCTCTCAGGGCGCTGTATAGAGTAAATATGACCAGTGAGAAAAACTAACCATACAACACATTGTGAAGGAACTGTTGTTTTAAACATTCCCAGCAAATGAGGTGGCAGAGGAGGGGCAGATTTCACTTGCCCTAGTCTGCCTTTCCCACGCAGTTGCCTGTATGGAATTCCATTATGTCTGCGATGACCAAGCAAGTTGGTAAATTGGTGGAGACATTTTCTCAGACTCTCTGGTCTGCTTACTTATTTTGAAGGTGACATTTTAAAAAATGCAAGTATCAGCAGAATGGTTTGAGAGAAGAGGTATTTGAGCACTCTTTTCTTTTGATCTTTATGAGTTGAACAAATATTTAACCGTTCATTATATGTGGCAGGAGCTATGCTCAGCGATCACCTTTCTTTCTGTTTTGTTTAGGGGTTTGCAGAGGCTTACCCATGTATACCTCTTGAAACAAACATGGAAGATTCCTATGGCTCCTTAAAAATTAACAGATATATTGTGGCTTATCTTGATCCTTGAGCCAGTGTATCTAGTGTTCTTGAACAGTTTGTTTTAGATCAATGATTGGCAGCATCAGGATGTAATACCAAACCAAGACTGGCTGCCTTCGGAAGTTTCACTAAACCATGATCTAGTGTTATAAGAGGAAGCCTGTGTGAGCCCTGGGATTGTACTCTCCTGACTACTCTTCCGCTTTGCAGCAGGGTTTGAGGAGATTTGAGGTTCCATTTTTGTTAACTGGATGTTAGCATGCTGGCCTAACCCTTTGCTGTGTTTAGTTGAAACAAGCCAGCTTTACAAACTATGGTTTAACATACAAATATTCCAACAAAACATGGTTAAACCCAGTCAAAGTTTGTCTGATGTTCCCTCACGTGGCTGCACCAGAACGAGGAGCAGCTGAACAGAGCTTGAGACCTGCGAGGCCCTTTCTTAGTTTAACATAATGTCTAAACATGGCTATTTTGAGAACAAACAGCATGAACAAAAAATGACCAGTAGTGACGTGGGTTTACTGGAAAATTCTAAATTTTAAATTGTCCTAGGTAAATTGGGTTAATTTGCATACAGTCACCTGTATCAGAAAACTGATTTTAGCAACCCAAAGAACTATGTCTGATGTTCTGACAATCACTTGTCTATTTCAGCTTTCTTCCACTACGGTTACTGCGGTGCCTTCAGTTTCACTGTCACTGTCTTTTAAGAACACCCATGCTGGGTGAAACCAAAAATCTTATGAAGTCCAGCAAGACCTCTGCCTGTCCAAGCCCCTCAGCGACTGGCGCACGCAGGCATTCCACCCCTGCTGGCGGAGGGAGCACCTAAGTCAGCAAGGCTAGAAGCCACGAGAGCCTCCTTCCTCACGAATCTGTCCGATCCCTTTTCTAGACCCATCCCAATTGGTAGCCTGTAAATGTATTTCACTCAAGGAAAGTCTTTATTTCAATGGCACACACGTGTTCTCTCATGTGCTTGCGAGGGACAATCACCTGAAACAAATTATAGCATTGAAACAGCCAAGCTGGTCTAATAACATATTTGCTGTTGACATTCACTCACTGTTAGAAGTAAACCTCTGAAGTGGAAAGTTTTCCACAGAGAAATGAAACAGTGCGCAGTGCTGCATTTTGGAGAATGTTCCCTCCCTCATTGCTGGTGGGAACTAGCACTGACCTGTTGAAACATCAGTCATGATCCATCATTATCATGAACCAACGGGATGGGAAATTTGGAGGTGGGGGAACCATTTAGTAGGAAGGGGGAAACCGAGGTGCACCTAATGAACCTGACTTTTGAACTAGACCAAAGCTTCTGCTGAGGGCACATTTGGGGTGGATGCTCTTCATATAACCGTCTGTGTTCTGATTCTGCAGGATGAGTCAGTGGTATAAACTGCAGCAGCTGGACTCCAGATATTTGGAGCAAGTGCACCAGCTCTATGATGACAGCTTTCCCATGGAGATCAGACAGTATCTGGCGCAGTGGCTGGAAAGCCAAGATTGGTGAGAGGCTGCCTTGTGTCTGAGTCTGTAGTCCTAAGATCTGAGCTAATTAAGTTCTGTCTATGCATCAGCTGCTTCCTTTGAAAGTAATGGGCCTTACAGAAGTGTGGAACTTGAGCTGGATTGTGCTTGCTTGGGAAATAAGTCCTGTTGAAAAGCACACGTGGAAGTAGCTGTATTTTAGGTGGCAGAGGTGCCCTAGGTGTTGTTGGGTCATCAGAGAAGTGTCCGTGATCAAGGAAACGTTGCTCTGCTTGTCAGGCGTTGTATTGCTACCAGCCCAACCTGAGAGTCTTGCAGTGTAGCAGGTTGGATTAACCTGTGCTTAACATGATGGGGGAGGGGGGGATGCAGGTGGCGCAGTGGTTTAAACCGCTGTGCTGCTGGGCTGGTTGATCGAAAGATCACCGGTTCGAATCTGCACAACGGGGTGAGTTCCCGTTGCTCCGTCCCAGCTCCTGTCAACCTTGCAGTTCGAAAGCATGCAAATGCAAGTAGATAAAAAGGTACCACTTCGGTGGGCAGGTAACAGCATTCCGTGCACTTTGGTGTTTAGTCATGCCGGCCACATGAGCACGGAGACTGTCTGTGGACAAACGCGGGCTCCCTCGGCCAGGAAACAGAGTTGAGCATCGCCCCCTAGAGTCTGGCATGACTGGACTTCATGTCAAGGGGAAACCTTTACCTTTACCTTAACATGAGGGGTTGTGGTGGGATTAACTGGAATCTCAGCTGCTGTCCTTAGCAGATGTTTTCTAAAGAACAGAGGAAAACTTGCAGAACTTTGCGAGGTTGGTGAGAGAGAAAATGGCTGAGAGTGACAGTCGAGGAGAAACCAGTCTTCAAATGCTTTGTTTCCTAGGGACCATGCCGCCAGTGATGTTTCGCTGGCCACCTTGCTCTTCCAGAACCTGCTGTCTCAGCTAGATGACCAATACAGCCGTTTTACGCAGGAGAACAACTTCTTGCTACAGCACAATATCAGGAAGAGCAAGCGGAACCTCCAGGTATGTAAGCCAATGGGAGTTATTGTAACTAATCTGAATAATAATTGGAAGTGGATAGGTATTAAATACATTTGTTCTCCAGAGTGGAAGTCAGCCATAGCCAGGAGAGACCCAGCCCCATATCTGTTCCCAGGGCCCTGGATCTTTCACTTAGAGCTATTGGTGCCATTGGACAGGTTTTTCACAAGCGAAATACCATGAGTTCCAATTTTCAAGATGGATTGTAGCTGGGGAGGGAAGGGTTAATTCTCCCTCTCCTGTGGGCTGAGCCGTCCCCTCCCCAAGCAGCTTCCTTTTTTGCAAAAACTATGCTTAGAAGAAATAGATCTTGGGTTATTTGGGTCTAGATGCAGATTTGCAGGAATGTTTTAGCTTATGTCCCTCCTGTAAAATGTGACTAAATCCTCATAATCATTTTGATGTCTGCATTATTTGATAGACATTAGCATACACACATTGGCGTCCTGAATCTTTCCTGTTGTCATGCAACGCTCCTGGGATGATGAAAACTGTAAGCCCAAATATCTTGAGGTCCACACATGTCACTAATTGAAGGGGAAATTTTCCCAAACTGTCAAGAGGTTGCAATTAGAAGGTTTTATTTTCCCCATTTCCTTGGGCATGTAGCTTTTAGGGAAGTATCCCTTAGCATCTGATAATGCCGATCCTTTACAACAATACAGCTCTCATGTGAAAGACGGTTTTCCATGGCCAGCAGTTCAGTTTCCTGGTGTTTTCATTTATGTGAGGCATACACAATGATCCTGCCGCATAGAAAAGCCCACGGAACATCTCAAAATAAGTGAACTTCTTCCTTTGCAGGCTAGTAGCCTCAAGGACGGGGTTGCGTGCCAACAAAGGAAGGTCTCTCCTGTCCCATAAGGCCCAGGAGTACAGAGCATTGGAAATTTTCCACAAGTCCAAAGCTCAGCTTAGTCATTTCCTCTGTGTTTCAATTTTGGTTGGGTATTTTCCAC
Source organism: Varanus komodoensis (assembly GCF_004798865.1). Lineage (NCBI taxonomy): Eukaryota > Metazoa > Chordata > Lepidosauria > Squamata > Varanidae > Varanus > Varanus komodoensis. The sequence continues at coordinate 4,681,545 of NW_025335548.1, forward strand.
CTCTTCCCTCCCTCCAGTCGTGGAATGAAAGTTTACAGTCGCTCCACACTGGAGATCTTTGTGCATTTTATGATCCTATAAGAGTTTCCTTGTTCTCAGATCAAATACGTTGTTGGTAGGTGTCTTGCCTAACCATATTGATCCACACAATCTCTTTTGTGTTAGCTGTAATGTTTTGAATGTTTGCTGATAAGCTGTGGGGAAAATAGCTAGCACACAGTAGGATGTTGGGCATTTGTGACCTGGCTGCAGAAACTCAAGAAGTGACAAATGTCAGTGTGTGCACACAGACTTTTCTCAAGGCCAGCGTTTGCCCCAATGGCTTGATGATCTTGGAAGATCTGGTGCTCTAAGGAATGGATAGTTGAGGTCCAGAACATCTCGAGATCTTTCTGCACATCGGTGTTTTAAGGCATAGCTGTTGAGCATCTTTAAAACGAAGATGTGTCTTCCTTCGGCTTTAGCCAGCACAGCCAATGATGGAGGAGTGTAAGGGTTTTCATCCCAAACACCTGGTGGGCCACAAAGTGCCCACCTGTGCTCTGTGACCTTGATCAATGGTTGAAACTTGAGAACCTACTTGCCAGGAAGACACAATGGTAGACCTGTGATGCTGCTGGTAGATATATCTGGATTTCCTGGTAGTCCTCCGAGTATATTGCAGTAGATCTGGTGTAGTTTCCAGCTCCCAATTATGAAACAAATGCAGCAAAAAGACATTTGTTTCTCCTCTCTTCGTTAGGTGGCTGTATTGATGGTAGCTGGGGAGTGTTGGAGGAAGGAGAGAACCAGGAATACTTTTTTGTGTGAAAGTGCTCATTCCAAACATTAATCTTTGGTGTGTGCAGAGAGGTACCCTGTTCTTTAGTTCTTCTTAGAGAAATCTGCCCTGAGCCAGTATTTTCCTCCTCACCCCATTTGGTGCATCTCGTGGTGCTAGACAAAAAGATCCAGCACGGCCTGCCCACACCTCTGCTAGATCATAGCTTTCTGCTGTTTTGTGTTGCAACTCAGACGACTTTTGAGGAAGACCCCATGTATATGGCCATGATGATCTCCAAATGTCTGCATGATGAAAGGAAGATCCTTGAGGCTGCCCAGTCAGCTGATCAGGTAATTTTGGTCTCCTCTCTTTTTCTCTGTGGATCGGACAAAGAACGTTATTTGAAATTCATCTTGTGCAGCTCTGCTGCTGCAGTCGTAGGGCACAGCTTACAGGCTGCTGCTCTGAACCTAACGTGCCGGTGCAGAGGCTTCGCGTCCTCTTTTTCCTTGATGTGAGCAGAGGGGCAAGCTGAAAATGCGACTACAGTGTTCCTGCAGCTTTCACACCTTCACGCTTTCCTTTGAGGGATTCAGTGCGTTGACCTGGATCATGGTCGTGCTTTCATTTTCTCCTTTCGCATTCCAGATGCAGCTTGGGAACGTGCAGAACATGGCACAGCTGTGTAAGGTGAAAGAGTTGGATGGCAGAGTCAAGAATGTGAAGGACAGTGTTACTGTAAGTTAAAGTTCAGTGGTTTCTTGGCTTGGCTTCAAAAGGCACTTGATGTTGGTTTAGAATAATGTCTTGGAAAGTGTGCTGAGATCGGAAACGGCAAAAGGCGTCCATGTTTGAGGGGCCTCATGGGGCAGAAGTTAACCGTTGGCAAGCCACACACAAGCTGTGATTCATCAGCACTACTGTCAAAAGTGCAGGGTCTCTTTTCCATGGAGACTGCAGCTTATTTTGCCTGAGGGGAGGACATGTCACCACAAATGGTCACCCAAATGTAGTCCAGACTTGCTCACAGGGTTGGGAGGAGGGGGAATATATGTAATTAATTATATAGAGCACAATTTCCTTTGATGTTCAAACACTGGATTTTACAGACAGCAGGTTCAACCTTGATTTGATTTCCGAAAGAACCTCTTCACTGGCAACACCCAACTGTGTTGGCCGGGACAGCAGAGTTCTGTCAAAGTCAGCCAGACGATTTTGGTCTCAAAGAGAGAGCGTCAGTTCTTTTTTGCAGCCTCAAGACATTGAAGCTTCTTCAGACACCCCATTTCCATCAGTGAAGGAACAAAACATGGAAACAGAGCGAGTCAGAAGGGGCCTCCTGGGCCATCGAGTCTGACCCCCTGCTCCAGCCGGCTCTGCTCACGACACGCCCACCATGCGCATGTCTAGCCTCATATCCTTGAACAAAACCATCTGTGGTTCTTGCCCCAGGAGCTTTGTTCCTAGAGCATCATAGGAAGCTGGCAGGAACCTTCAAGCCTAATCTTAAAAAATGCTACTAGCCCCTTGTGAGACACAAAAAAGTTATTCTTCTCTTTTTTAAATGCATTTCCAGCCTTCTCAGTTTTTGTGATTCTCTCTTGGGGGTGCACGCACCTGCAAGGACTGCTTCCAAAATGGTACCTGCTGTCACTCCAATGGCCTTCTTTTCTTTTGAGAGTTACATAGGTTGGCCTCTTGTACCCAGTGCCAGGTTTTTATGAAGGAAAATCGGAAGGGCATGCCTCCATGCTTCATGGTGGGAACAAGCCCTCGTGGCTGCAGGCACAGCTGCATTGAGCCAACTTCTACATCCTTTTGCATACTGCTCAGTCTCTTGGAGTAGACACCAAGGTTTGGTCAGTTCCAGTCATAGACAGTGGTTTTTAAAAGGGCACAACCAGAGTTGGTGCCACCAGTTGCTATCCTGGTGCGTTCAGCAATATTGCATGTAATCAGACAGCCCTGGATAAAGCCTTCTGTACTCTTGCCTGTTCTGTAATGATGACAAACATATACGACTGAGGAAAAGAATTATCCCTTCCTCTTCAAATACCCCACGCCAAATTCAGTAATAGTAGAAGCTTCCTAATTGAAGATGAATCAAGTCTCACTTTGCTCCAGTATATTAAGAAGGAAGAAAATTCGACTTGAATGGAGTGCAGCATTTACTCCACCGTAGCCCTAGTGCTCTGTGAGCCACAGGATAGGTATGATGGCCTGGCAAACAGTTCTTAAGGGGAAAGGTGGCAGTCTTCTTCACCCATCTTCAAGATGACCTGAAAAACCGAGTGAAGTGTTCTCATCCAAAGCCTGTAGGGTCATGGAGCAGCTCCTGCATTTACTCTCCTTCTCAGATACCTGCTTGGTTCTGTACTAGAGAGCTACACTAGGTGGATTGATAGAAGGTGGAGGACCATCCATTGGATGGCGAAGGCCTTTTTAGTATGCCTGCAGATTATGTCCTTGATCCCATCTACAAAATGAAGACCCAAAGGATAGGAATGGGATCCCAGTTCCAGTGATCATCAGCATTTGCCGAATGATTGCATACACACGGGCAACACCAAGAGCTCCCTCAGAGCCAGCCTGACTGTGATTGAACCGTGCTCCCAAAGAAGGCTTGTCAAGGGCCTTAGCAAGCTGTGATACCATGGTTTAAGGTGTGGATCCTGGTTTGCATCGCTGTGATTCAGTGTTATCCCAGAAATAGGCTGGAAGGAGAGTTGCTCAAGCTAAGCAGATGTGGACCCCATTCCCCCTGAATGAGGGAAGCAGCTAACTGGAGAGTCCTTGTAAGAACAGGATACAGATATATTTGCTTTCGCTTTTAGGTATTTGATTAGGTATGGCCTCTTCTACAGGTAAACCATGGTCTGTTGATTCTTGCATGCCCAGTGTTTGCCTATGGCGGCTTTCCATGGACAAGAGGTGGCTGTGCAAGCTAAATTATTTCCACTGTTAACCTGAGGTTTCATTCCAGGCTGAAGCAACAAGGCATGGCTAATGCTTAACAATGTTAAGTATGAGTGGCATCTTCACTTGGCCCTTGCAGGCTAACTTCTTTAGCTAAAGGGGTCTTTCCTCTGATGCTACCCAGTGGAGGCCGCATGGTATAGAGGTTGGAGCAGAGGTGGACAGCTTCAGATGTTGTTGGATTGCAAGTCTCACTGTTGCCTTCTTTGACTGTGCTGGCTGGGGCTGATGGAAGTTGCAGACCAGCAACATCAAGAGGGTCACCACTGGCCAACCCTTGAGTTAGGCATTAGGCTAGGACTGAAAATAGGTCTGAGTCTCCACCTAGCCACAAAATGTACTTGGTCTAGCCACCGTCTTTCAACTGCCTGACTGTTCAGGGTTCCTGTAAGGTTAAAATGGCATGGAAGGAAGACCCATTCCGGCCATGTAGACCTCTGTGAAGTGCAGTGACTGATTAAATGAAATTTCTGGATTGATCTCTACTAATTGTAGACTGTTATGTAGTAAAATAAACTTGAATGTCTAAAGAGGTTGTTGCTTTTCTAGGAAGTGGAGCAAATCATCAAAACCCTGGAGGATGCACAGGATGAATATGATTTCAAATTTAAAACCTTGCATGTCAGAGGTGAGGAGTTCAGATTCGTGACAGCCCTAAGGGAATGCTTGTACCCTTGAGGATGAGGTTTCTTTGGGGCCAGTGAGTGGGTGGGTTGAGAAGATAATTGTGTGAAGTTGCATCTTGGAGGTAAAATGTCAGCCTTTGTGACCTCCAGATATGCTAGACTGTGCACCTGCCTGGGGAATATGGGGGTTGTGATGCATCTGGAGGGTACCAGATTGGGGAAGGCAGTGAGGCAGGCTTCTGGCCACTGGGTGGAAGTTCAGATCCTGGTGCAGACTTCAGAGCTCGTCTCTGCATCCTGCTGCCCACACTCACATTTCTCTAAAGGACAACGACATCCCAGGGAGCAGGGAATGTGAACGCTGGATTATATTTTGGCTGAAGTGTGGGACCCTGTCACCTAGAAGGCAAAAATGTTGGGGGGCACTTGAAATGGGGAGGTGGGAGGGCTTCCCTGAACCCTTTCCACCTGTTATTTCTTATAGCCGGGGGAGGGCACAGGAAAAGTGCAGCTAAGGTGTCAAGTTTTTAAAAAGATTCATTAATTTTTCATTAAAAAGAAATAAAGTTGTATTGAAAAGAAAGAAAAAATATATAGGAAGAACGATACCAAGGGATATTGCACAAATATGGCATATAATTTCAGTATCTAACAAATTCACAAAAACGCTCAAACTTCTGTTGGCTCTAGTCACATTTAAGTCATTCAGTTCTTAATCAAGGTTTACCTACAGATCAATCTAATTTACAAAACTAAATGTGGATGATACCATAGCATTAGCATTAGAGTAAAAATCACTGATAATTGGAACCAAAATCTTGTCCCAACAAATAAAGTTTGGAAACATTTGTGTGCTGGAAGAACATTGGAATTCTGTCCTGAGCATTCTCTTTGAATGCTGTGGTTTGTCGTGTGTGCTTTTATAACCTTTCTGGGGACAGAAATGTGGGAAATTTGTGGGAAATTTAAGTTGACCAGGAAGTCAAGCTTAAAACCTTACTCTATAATCACAGACTCTTGGTCCAACCTTCCTCACAGGGTTGTTGTTGTGAGGATAAGAGTGTGAGGAGGAGAATTATATAAGCTACCTTGAGTTCCTTGAAAAGGAAAAAAAGGCCTGATACAACTTAAATAAATAAAATAAATCCAAATAGCAGGTGGGGGATGAGGTTTCCCTGGTTTTTACCACACTTATGCATTTGAAGATGAATCTGTGTGCAAGAATGTAGCTCCTTGTTTTCCACATCATTCCATATTTTTAAGACATCATTTTTCTTTGCAATGTGTTTTGTATTCCTTATAAATGCTCGAGATGTTGCTGACGGAATGACTCTGTTTTACAGAATGCGAATCCAATGGCCTGACCCTGGACGATTGTAAAAAGGAAAAAATGCAGCTCCACACGATGTATTTGCAACTCCACAGCATGCGTCAGGTGCTCTTTTGCCTTTCTGATAGGGAGTGACCGTGTACATCTGTCTAAATGGCTGGAGGGGCAGCTCCCCTCTGTATTGAAAAGTGTGCTTAGTGTCGTAATGATTTTAAACAGGATCCCTGAGAATCCTGAGATTTCTCAGCAATGCAGGCCCTGAAAGTGGCCGGTGTGTTTCCCTGTCAAGCAGCCCTGATTGGCCCTTGCAAGGCACAGGTGGAGGAGTACTCGGGTTAAGTTCTGGGTCAGAAGTGGCCCACCTGGGGGTTTCATGTGCCTCCCCACTGCTGCCACATGCTGCTAAACTTCAGCAGCAGTTGCATCAAAAGCAGCTCTGTGGCTTGCAGCCCAGGGCTGGAGGCAAACGGTAAAGCTAAGCTTGGCCTGCTTGGAACACCGCCATGGTTTGCTGGCTAACCTGGGTGTTAGACCTTCAGTTGGGTCCCTGCTAGAGTGGCAGAATCCATGGTGGCAGCAGCTGTTCCTAAGCCAGAGAAGCTGCTCAGCCACCGTGTGTCTGTTCTTTCATTCTCTGGAGAAATGCAGGGAGCCATACGAATTGCACTAAGGCCGGCCATTGGTCCATCGACCTTAGCGCAACCCTCTTCTAGAGAGGTTGGGCACCAAACCCTTGGCATCCCCAACTGATTTTGAAGGGCACCTGGACCAAGAAGTCTGATCTACTCGGTGCATCTCTCCAGGGTTTCGGGCAGGAGTCTTTTCCGACTGTGTCTGGAGGTGGCATGAAGCGTTCCTCGACTGTAGTGTAACCCAGATATTTATTTATTTACGTGTATGTATAGGCCACCTATAATTGCCGAGGCCCTCCTAGGCAGCTTACAATGCATAAAACATATTACCAGGTAAAAACACATTAAAACCGATTAAAACATAACAAATTAAACATCTATAAAAGCAATTAAAAAGGGCCACAGTGTGCAGGCTAAATGTTAAAAAAATTCCTCAAAAGATAGGCTCATCTACATTCCTGCTGCATGGACCCTTTTGCAACAGAGTCCTCTGAAGCTGGAAGGCCCAAGAAGGGTTGGCCTAGTTTCTCCCCATGGGCTTTCATTCCCTTGTAGACCACATGATTTCTCTTTTTACAAGCGTGGAACTGATTTTTAGAATGTAGGACATTCTGTTTTTCTTTTTTTAAAGTAATGATGGAAAATGGGTTGGTTTCTCATTCTCAGAATGTGTTACGCAAGATAACAGCTTCCCTCAATGTGACTGAGCATACACAAAACGCCTTGATTAGGGAAGAGTTGGTTGAATGGAAGCAGCGGCAACAGATTGCTTGTATTGGGGGACCACCCAATGCATGCCTGGACCAACTTCAGAACTGGTAGGTCTGAAAGCATGGCTGATGCCACCAGGGGATTTTTGAGAGAAGACTGGAGAGAATTCAGCCTGGGGAAAGATCACCTGATAATGTTCCATATGGAAGGGGTTCCCCCCAACAAAGCTGTTCACTGGGAATTACGAAGAAACTCCTTCCACTGTCATAGTAGGAGTATTTTCTAAGAAGGAGACCTGTAGCTTTCTTGTAGCTTTCCTTGAGGAGACCTGTAGCTCTCTACCCCAAGTTTGGAAGATGGGCATATGTGTGATACCCTAGTTCAGGTGTCTTCAACTTTTTTGGTTGAGTGAAATTGGAAATTTGAGAGAGTGTGATGGGTGTTCTCACAAAATGGCTGCCATGGTTGCTTGCTCATGCATAAAAGAGCTGATATAATAGGCATGGCTGGTCACAAAGTGCCCATTTCCCAGCAGGCAAGCCGATGAGACTAAAGGAAAAGTTCCTTGAACCAAACACCAAACAGGTGGAGCGTGAATTCCCAAACATAAAACCAGAATTTTGAACGCAGATGCAGATAGTGCTGGGCAGCAGCATTTCACTTTGCAAGCCAGCTTCCTCATTAAAAATTTGTTAAACATACTTAGTTTAACAAAAGTTAAGTAAAATAAAAGAGCTTGACAGGGTAGCTGTCTGTGGGGCGCACTGGTGCCCATGAGCACTGAGTTGGAGACCATCCTTGGCAGGTAAGCATGGTGTGTGTTTGGCAGTTCCTTAGTCTATGGAGAATGGTCATCTCCTCCAGTCCCAGCGGCAGGGTGAGTGGGGTTCTCTCTCTCTCTCAAGGCTTCTGGGGGAGTGTTTAGTTGGGAGACCAGCCCCATAAATGTACCCCAGCGAGATGGATACCCCCCAGAACCAGAACCCTTCTTGTAACGGCAGGTTCACCGTGATCGCCGAGAGTCTTCAGCAGATTCGTCAGCAGCTTAAAAAACTGGAGGAGCTGGAGCAGAAGTTTACCTACGACTCGGACCCCATCCCTCAGCAGAAGAAAGGACTGTACGAGCGCACCCTGGGCCTCTTCAAGCAGCTCATTCAATGGTAAAACTCCTCCTTGCTCACGTTCAGGGCATCCGTTTCCCTCCCGTCAACAAACTTGGAAGCTGGCGAAGGGACCGGCAGCAGTATTGTTCTGTTTCCTGTGGCAGCTTGCTTCCTGGCCAGCTCGCATTGATGGGAGCCACCACCCAACCAGTTGGGCAGGTGTGGGTTGGGCAAATAGGTAGTTTGTTGATAGAATTCATTTTAAAACAGCCTGTATCTTTAGCCATTAGACGTTTCCATCTGTATAATCTGTGAGGGCTCGTGGCATGGTAGCTGTCTGGATGGGAGAAGGGGCTTCACAGGGGAAAAACAGTTGCCCATTGATTTGAATTGTTGAGTTGGCAGGAAATTGTTTGAGCGTTGATGCGTTGGGTGCATGTTTGCTGCAATTTTCACCCTCCCCTTGCAGAGAGACGCATTCACCATCCGTGTGCCGTTTCTTTTCCAGTTCCTTTGTGGTAGAAAGGCAGCCCTGCATGCCGACACATCCTCAGAGACCGCTGGTTTTGAAAACTGGAGTGCAGTTTACGGTAAAGCTGAGGTAATTTTTCCCCCTTGGAGTATTCACTTGCGCCAAATGTGTTGCCTGCTTCGTTTTACTTAATTTCTCTAAAGCAGAATTCCCCAAGCTGGTATCTTCCAGTTGTGTTGGACTGTAAATCCTATCATTCCCAGCCATTGTGTTTGGAGTTTCAGTCCAAAGCACCTGAAGGGCCCCCGGTTGGGAAATGTGTTCAGAAGGAACAGAGCATTCTAATGCCGTATTATAACTCCAAGTGAAGGAGAAAGCCACTGAGGGAAATGTGCCTCAAGAAAAGGGGATCATTTAAACCCTTTTCCAGCTTACGGCCAGCAGGAGATGACTGCGTGATGCTGCTCACTTCCACTGCGGGTGGGTTCTTGATCATCATGAATTGCCACGTAGACCGCAGGTGTGTCTGGGAGTAAGCCCCAGTGAATTCAGGGGGCTCCTTCTGAGTTGAGGTGTGTGGGCTTGCACCATGAATAATGAAGCGGGGGATACGCCTAGCGATTACCCTTGGCTGTTCCAGCTGTGGAAGACTCCTAGTGAGTGAGAGGGAAAAGACCCCCAGAATGGTCAGGAGTGGGCACCTTTGGCCCTGCAGATCTTTGGGCCTAAACTCCCATCGTCCTTTGTGATTGGTCAGGTAGGCTAAAGCCAACATGAGTGGTAGGCCAAAATGTCTCAAAGTTGCCCGTGCTGGCTGTAGGTGGCAAACATCCTGGGGCGTCTTATCCACTCCCCTGTGCAGGTGAATGGCTCCCAGGCCTCTGTGGAAAGAAGAGGGGCAGCTTTGCCAATTTCCCCCTTCACTCTTCAGCAGGGATGGGGGGCAGACCTTTGTGCTCTGCACAGCGGGTTGTGCAGTGAGGTGCTTCTGCAGAAAGGAATGTGCAAAAAGCATTGCCATCTTTTCCTCCTCCGGCTCAGAGAACCATCCACCCATGGAAGGTCACGGTTGTGTACAAGCTCTCTCTTAAGTGGGTTAATTAGCTCTCCTGTTGATGCACAGAGAGAGAAGATGACATTTAGAAGAAAGATTTATTCAGAGGCTTAAGAAACCAGCTAGATAACTCTCTTCCAGCAAGGGTAATAACATTTGTGTGACTTGCTTTCCAGGTTGCTGGTAAAGCTACAGGAGCTGAATTACAAACTGAAAGTGCAGGTCGTGTTTGACAAGTGAGTGCCTGCCTGCCTGTCATTACGAGATGCATGAGGACCTGTCTCACAGCTTTCATTCCCTGTTACAATTTTTGGAAGAAGTTGAAATCTGTGCCCTTTATTAACACTCAGGCTCGGATCCTGATTTAGTGTACTTGAAACCCACATGTTTCAGTGGAGCTTTATTAGGACTGAGATCCAGCTGCAACCCTCAGCTCTCCATTTTCATTTGTTGCCTGCCAGTGGTAATACGGTAACACCGTAATTCTTCTGTGAATTGGAGTTTCTTCCTCTGCTGCTTGTAGACACATTGGTGTAAACCTTACTTTGCACAGTGGGGCACCTGTGACTTGGAGTTGGCATTCATTTGGTGTGAATATTTGTGCTTGCAGCTCAAAGCACGTTGTTCTGATTGAAATGGAGTGGAGAGTGAGCATGTGGCATGCTTGGCAAAGATGGAAGGGTCAATCTCTTTGACGTTTGTTGTATTTTGCTTGTCATTTTTACCCTGTTTTGTGGTGGGAGCTGCACAGCCTGAGACTTTTTTTGTTATAGAGTGGCATATCAATATTACAAACAAGCAATGCAATAGCGAGCTTACTCTTCCAATTTACAGTGCAGCAGTGCTGCTCCAGTGCAAGTCTGAGTAACTTTTTTTTAGTCCAGTGCTCAGATTCCAGTCTGAAAAACATCTTGGAGTGGGGATGGTTGGGTGGGGGAATCTGTACTTTCCACCTGCAGATTCTTGGCCCCTCCTTCCTCTCCCTAGCAGGGAAGTAGCTCTTATCTTTGATTGTCTCTCGATTGGAGATAAGAGTTTTTCCCTGTTGAGAGGGAGAGTCGAGTCCCAAGAAAATGGTGACAAGAAGGCCACAGCTTGACCTGTGGGCCAGGTTTCCCATGCCTACCTTAATAAAGCCCTTATTGCAGTACCACAGAGCTGTCTTCATATTCTTAATGCTTCCTTGTGAAAGAAAAAGCTCATGGATTGCATAGTGATATTTTAGTAATGCATTTGGTAGCACAACTGCTGAAACTATAACCAGATGTCTGATACACATCATCCTATTGCCTGACCACTTTTTTCTCCCTTTGTAGAGATGTCAATGAAAGGAACACGGTTAGAGGGTAAGTTGCCTCTTTGCTCGCACACTTTGCTGAATTTTTTGAGAAAGAAATCGATTTGCTATTTATCAAAGATGCATTCAAATAATCTGTGTCTCACTAAAGATTTAGGAAATTTAACATCTTGGGGACCAATACCAAAGTGATGAACTTGGAAGAATCAAACGGAAGCTTGTCAGCAGAATTTAGACATTTGGTGAGGAAATTTTATATGGCGAGAGATGAGTTATATTCTGAAAACTTAAAGACCTTCATTCTCCACAGGCAATCAGGCAGCAGATAGGTTGGGCTCGTCTTGGCCTTAGGAGTTCTTTTCCATGCTGCTGGAAGCATACCTGTATTAAAGCCACACATGTATTTCTCTGTATTTACCCCATGTCAAAGGAGCAGTTTCCAAGGCATAAAGGCTGTCGGAAGTATATGGATCTGCCTAGGCTTTATTGTATTTAATTTAAAAGCGACTTGCTGCTGCCTGAGTAAAACCTACTCAAATTGCTCTGGCAGGTGGTTGTGCTTCCCTGGTCGACGAGGCCGTTCATTCACTGGGCCAATTCTAGAGCAAGCCATGGGGCAGAGATGCCCAGAAACAGTGACTCGCCTCTGGGAGACGAGACGAACCCCTTCCGAGCCACCTTGTGCTTAAAATCCGACCAAGGAGGGCTGTGGCAGAGACCCCTTGAGGGAACCGTCTGCCGCCTGGCACCTTCCAGTTGTGTTGGACGGCAACCCAAAGAATCCCCAGTCAGCAAGGAATAGCTCAGTAAGGCCAACCAGATTAGTCAAGTTTTAAAAAAAGAAGGCATTTTGCCGCTGAAGATGAGTCAAGTTGCCTCCATGGCGGTCGATGGCATTGCTTCGTGGCAATGGCGTGTTCCAAAAGAAGGATGCGTGTTTGTAGACAGTACTAGAAGAGCTAGGAAAGCAAGGAGGTGTTTCTGGAACCCCAGGGTCATGTTGATGTGAAATTTGCTTTTTTATCTAGTAGATCAAAAACCCTGAAAATATAAATAGGGTTTATTTATATTTATTTATTTATTTATTTATGGACCATAAATGCCACTTACTCAGAGGTTTTGCCTTATTTTGCAGCAATTGAAGGAGCAAAAGAACGTTGCAAGAACTAATGAGGTAAGAGAAATTATTGCCTGTTTCGCATCCCTTCACTCCGTTTCCTTTTACTCAGGCGACATGGCTTATTAAAGGGCTGCTTGATGGCCCAGTCTGCCTCATCCCATGGATTTCTGTTCCTGAGGATACTGTTGCTTTTAACGTTAACCTGCAAATGCTGCCACTGCTTCGAATTCAACTGTGACTCTCCAGGAGCAGAGCAGACTGTGGCTGGCAGAACAGATCCCACCTTGTTGAAGCTCCTCCCCACGTGCCCCCAAGATCTGGTCTGGAGGACTAAGGGATGTCCCCCCCTTTGCAGATTTGGGAAGGGGAGAAGCAAGTCTCTGCGACATTGGATGGAACCGGGAAATGTAACTACAGTGGTACCTCAGCTCATGGACACCTCAGTTCACGACCAAATCAGGTCGCGAACAGAAATTTCTGAAAAATTTTGCTTCAGGTCATGAATTCCACATCGGGTGGCGATCGCGATCGTGCTTGTATCCCCCCCAGAGCACCTGCCTCCCCGCCAGTGCACCTGTGATCACGTTTGCCTCCCTCCCCGAGCACGCCCGTCTTCCCCCCTGAGTGCGCCCACTTCAAATTTTTGTGATTAAAAAAAAATAGTTACAGAATGGATTTACCTTATCTACATTGAACCTTATGGGGAAATTTGTCTTGGCTCACAACCAATTTGGGTCATGACCAAAGTCCTGGAACGGATTAAGTTCATGAGCCAAGATACCACTGTAATTGCATAATTGAAAAGGATAAAAAGGACTTTACCTATTCATTATTTTATACACAACAAGAATATTTTACTCTAGATATTTTGGTCATGCATGTGACTTAGAAAACATTTCATGCCCTGGGGTGAGCAATCCAGATGTCTTCCAGATGTTTTTGACTGCAGCTCCCATAATCTCTGGCCAGTGGCCTTGTTCACTGGGCTTATGGGAGTTGTAGACCAGAATATATGGAGGATATCAGCTTGTCTCTCTCTGTTAGGCAAAGGCTTTCAAGATCTGAGCTGGCTTTGTTTACATGCTGCTTCATCATTCCTCCCTGTTTCTTTGTATCTTAAGGGTCCTCTCATAGTGACAGAAGAACTCCATTCTCTCAGTTTTGAAACGACACTCGAGCAAAGCGGCCTGACAATTGAACTCGAGGTGAGACAAAAGAGCGTGAGGTGGGATGGAATAGCAGCCACTTTGCCCATGGGGTGTTCTGAAGAGCTTGGTGCAGCACCAGACTTGGACTGCTGGTTTCTGTCCTCATGCACAGAAGGTCCCTGGAGCCTTTGGTGAAGAAGGCCAGGTGGTAGCTGTGCAGAATGAAGACTCTCACCTGAGACCCTACAGAGCAGTTAGCCTGGAGTTAGGCGTGGCTCCTGGCCACTCTTACGTAACTCTACTAAGTGGTGCTGAAGTTCTTGCAATGAAAAGACTGTGACAAATAGCTGGCCATCTGGCGTGGGATGGCTTCCAGGGTCCCTTCTCTAAGCAACTTGCAGTGGTGCAGTGAAGTAGCTAGAGGGGACTTACTGTGGCCCCAGTGGGCTTTTGATTTGCTATGGAAAAATTTCCAGTGGATTCCTGTAGGAAGTCTCCCCATGACTCCTTTTCCAAAAACGACCAGTGGGTGGAGCAGATTTCCTTTTTATAGGAGAAAGAGCAAGGGAACCGCAGATAGGCTGAGTGACTTCACTTCATTTTTGTTCCTCCTATGCCAATTGCAAAGAATTTGGAGTTAGGGCTTGAAACATACTTGGGGAGGAAGTCACCTTGAATTTAGTGAGCCATACTTTGGGTAGACAAGTTTAAGGGTGCTTCTGAGCATCAGTCATGTATGCTGATATTTCTGTGTCGCAAAGGAGGGTTGAGGGATGCGCTGCCGTTGTGGTGCCTGGAGGATTATTTACGTGTATCATCCCGGGTTGATTTCCATAATTGGCTAGTGCCTTGGCATTGGATCTGTGAGCTGATGGTAGCGCAGGTAGCATTGCGCAGACCCACCATCTTTGACTATTATGTTGTATGGAAAGGACATGGCTAGAAAATGCAGGTGGAGAAGAAAGCCCACCAAATGATCAAGGACTTGACCAACTTCCCTGTGAGGAGTCTTTATAGCTGGGACCATTGAAAAGTGAGTAAAGGTGGGAGAAACACAAATAGAAGTGCATAAAATAATGGAGGAAGTGCATCGGGAGAGGGTTTTTTTTAATGAGGCTTCCAGGGTCACCCAGTGATGCCGAATGGTGGGCAATTCAGGATGCTTCCTACAGCGCACAGTTAATCTGGAATTTTCTCCCTCAAGATGTAGTGATGGCCCCCAGTTTGGATGGCTTTAGAAGGGGAGTAGACTGAGTCATGGTGGATCAGCAGTGCTGCAAGTCCTGATGGCCCTTGGCTGCCCCAGCCTCTCCCAGTTTTTTTGATCTGCTAATACCTAGCCATCTTCCGTTAAAATTCCTAAAAAAAATGAAAAGCAAACAGAGCTTTCATAACCCCGCTTTCCTAGCACCTTCTACATACCTTGGACTACAGCTACCATAATCCCCAGTAGTCAACACATCAGGAGCATGCCAGCTTGTATAAGGACTGGATTTCAATATTTTCTTGCTTTTTCCGACTTACAGTTGACATTTGCAATTTTATAAGCTATTTGTTCAGCTTTTCCCTCTAATCTTTTCTTTCAGACTACCTCCCTTCCTATTGTCGTAATTTCCAACGTCAGCCAGCTGCCAAGTGGATGGGCTTCTATCTTATGGTATAACATGCTGACAACGGAACCCAAGGTAACTTAATAGCCATTTTTTTCCTTCTTGCTAAGCTGAAATGGCTGCCTTGAATCATCCCTCATTCGTGCCACGCGTAGCAGCTGCTTGGGTTGTTGCCCAGTTGGGTTGTTGCCCCGTCGTCCAGCTCTCATTCCACAAGCATTTGTGGGCTTCCTCTGGCTCTGCTTGCATCGCAAGATTGGGCCGAGCACAAGAAGAAGTCTGCAAATACCGGAGGAATTGATTCTGCTGGAATCCCGACTCTACCTTGTGCCACACACTCGGGAGATAGGCCGTATATGCAGGTGCGTTGCAATGCAGGAAAGGGGAGGGCAGGATTTTACCACAGCAGGAGTCCTTGCAGGAAGGAGGAATAAGATGGAAGAAAGCTGTGGGGAAGCCGATCATCTTGGTGCCATCGAGGTTGGGGAACCAGGGAGGAGTGTGGCACCCAGTGCTCCAGTGGCGGTGCATCCACGCCAGTTTGTGCTCTTGGCTTCAAAGGAGTTATCCATGGTGCCGAGCCTGCCTTGGGGGTAGGGTTCAGCTCCTTCACCATCCAACTAAAACACAGGCTGGGTACACTGCCCTGCTGACAGTGCGGGCACCAAATCCCCGTAGGGGTGCTCAACCATTTGTGTTTGCACCATGTGTCCGACTTTGGGCCAGTCGCTGTCTCTCAGTCTGACTCACAGGATTGTTGTGGGGACGGAAGGGTGATGAGGTGGGAAAGGTACTGTGCAAATTCTAAGTTCTTCTCTCTGCTCCCTGCCCTCTTTCCTCATTTCTCTCTCAAGAATTTATCCTTCTTTCTTAATCCGCCGCACGCAAGATGGTCTCAGCTTTCCGAAGTTCTGAGTTGGCAGTTCTCGTCGGTCACCAAAAGGGGGCTCAGTGCAGACCAGCTGAACATGTTGGGTGAAAAACTGCTCGGTATGCACCACTCGCCTTGCCTTTTCCCGCTCCCCCAACTGCCTTAACGTTGCAAGTGCCTCTTTTTTCAAGGCCTCGGGGCCTTTTGCCTCGTTGTTAAGCAGTCGTCTTGGCCTACAGCTCCCGTCGCCTTTAGCCATCAGTGCCAGCGGTGAGGAATATTGGGAGTTGTAAGCCAAGCCATCTGGAGAGAAACAAGTTGCCTGCCCTGGTGGAGAGCTTCCCCTGGGAAATCCAGGGCACAAGCTCGCATACGCTTAAGCCAGAAAAATGTCCTGCAACTCCCGTTGTTCCAAACTGGGGCAGTGCCGGGGGCTATAGGGTATTTTGTGTAAGTCTGCACAGGGCTACACTCGTCCTGCCAGAGAATGGCCTGTAGCACATTCTACTCCGCACGAGCTGCCAGTGTGGGGGCACGCCTGACTTCTGCTCTTTGAACAGCACCTCTCTTCTTCCCCTCGATGCTTCTCAGAACAGGCCCTTCCGTGGCGTGAGTCTCTCTCTCTCCTCTGTGGAGCTCCCTGGGCCGGTCACAGACTCTGAGTCTAGCCTACCTCATAGGGTTATTGTGGGGATAAGAGCGAGATGAGAAAGAGGGTTATGTAAGCCACCTTGCGCTCCTTGAGGGAAAAGAGGATGGCTAGAAATACAAAAATATGAGGGAGGTTCCTCTCCTTAGGGGGTTGGTCAGCTTGGGACCCATCCTTGCCTAGCCTGAGGTTGATAGTAGAGGCTGCTTAGTTCCACAGAGGCCCTTTCGGGCAGAAAGGTGATGGATTCACCAATATTTTAATAAGTGCTCATAAGCCTTACTGATTAGTTTTTGGAACTGGCATCCGCCTTTTCTGCTTCAATATGGGTCATGTGGGATGGCTCACAACAGTTTTTTCAAGTTAAAATTAGAACACAAATCAATAAAATATATAATTAGAAATTAACGCTTTATGTGTGGGTTCCCCTACAAGTAATGATGGGGTTCACATGAGACAGCAACCCCTCCCCCCAGCTAGCAATAGTGGATTGTCACCCAAGAACGTTTTTCATAAGCTTTTCCTGTACATACAGAGCGCTTATGGCTAATCAGAGGGTGGTTCTTGCCCAGAGTGGGTGGCCACGTCATTTGAACCCAAGAGAGAGATTCGATCGTGGTTTGCCGCACTTGGTCACAGAGCCACAAAATGGGAGTAGCTTGTTTTTCAGGATCTTGCTGCTGACCATCCTTGGACCATCCGCCATCATTGTCCCCTGACTTTCTAAATTTCATTTTGATGCCTCAAAATGGCATGATTGGAACCCTTTATAAATTTGCTGGCCGTGTGCAAGTGTGCCCGTAAGCTTGGCTAAGGGAGGAGCCAAAGGAGTAAGCGTACCAAAAGGAGAGGGGACGGTACATTCCACCAAGTGATGTGGCCCTGTCGGTTTTCAGTGCTAAACCGACACTTCTCAGCATCCTCCACCGTTTTAGCACTTCTCTTGACTCCAGCTATTCTGGAAAGAGGAAGTGTTGACTCCCTTCCCCTTTTCTGGCTTCCTTTTTCAAATATTTACCCCTCTGGTTACTACAACTTCCCTGACAGTTCGTTTTTTTATTTGTTTAATTGCAGCAATGTATGTCAGTATAACTGCTGGGAAGTAAATGGAGGCAAAATGTACTCAATTTAAGTGCTGGGAAGTAAAGGGAGGGGAAATTTGCACACCTGCTTTAAACACCCCATTTAAAAAATGGCAGCAAATAGAAAGGGGTCGTGATTGGAGCAGGGAGAAGGGAAGAAGAGGGGTTCTTCCCTGGGCACCAGGGTGCATGCCTGGCCTCTCCCCTATGGATGTGGTCTGCATTGCCCCCTTGGGGGCGAACTGGCATCTCCGCTGACCTCTCAGTGGCCTTGGGCTCTGGGGTTCAGTGTGTCCAGTAAGGGTCCATCAGCAACACAACCCTTCTCTGGATTAGAACAGCGTTAGGAAGTGGCTCTCGGGGCACTTCAGAGTCTTGGTGTGACAGCAGAAAAGGCCCTATTGCATGCACTCTTCGGGCTGGTTTCCCTTTTTCCAGGCAGTCCTCTTCTGTCCCCAGAGAGCTGCAATAACAACGGATTCTAATTTTAATTCTTTGTGCCCTGAGATTTAATCTCAGTATTGCATTCTAACAGATACAAAGTAATTCCTATTGCGTAAGTCAGTAACACAGTACTAATCTGTTTCTTTCAGGTAAACCTTGCGCGGTTTCTCCAGATGGCACAATTTCTTGGGCAAGATTTTGTAAGGTAGGCGCTCCCTTTCCCCCAGTTAAATCTGGCCAGCTTCAGCCATGAGTAAGCCCACTTTGGCCCATTGATGTTGGTGCCTGCACGCTCACTTCCTTTCATGGCAGTCGGGGGGCCTGAATCAGGCCCTGTTGGGAGTATAACGTGCCCTTGGTAAAGAAACAGAGCACTTCTCTGGAAGGGTTTGTCGAGCAGCTTTGTTCTGTCAGGGTGGGCAGTCCTTGTTCAAGGTGACCCAGTACAGCTTGCTCTGAAGGCACCTCAGGAACTCAAAAAATCTGTGAGTGGTGTTGAGTGTGCACAACTCACAGAAAATGTGCCACACCAGCCTCAGCTTGCAGAAAGAGGTGTTCCAAAACGCGCACGCATGACAGCGGCATCTCACTCGCCAGGACCAGTGCGGGGCTAGCTGTGCTCTCGCTGCCGATTCCCCACCTCTTCCTCACTCTTCCTTGGCAGAGGAGGCTGCGAAGGGGAGACGCAACTCAGTGGGAGCCAGCTGGGCACCCTTTTGGCGGCCCCGAGACCGGCCCTTTTCCTTTCTCTGCTGTGTTTTCTGCCAGAAAAGGAAATGCGGAGAGTGTTTTCTCAGCCAGTCTGAGCTGGTGTGTATGGGGGTTGGAGTGGGGTTCAGTTTATTTCACGTTAACATTATTGTACTCAGTAACTTTGAGTTTGTATTGCTCTGCTGTTAATATTGTATTTGAATGTGCATATGCTATGAGCATAGTATTGCATTTATACTGATTTTGTATTTTGCTATTGTAAATTTTTGATCAAGTGTTCTTGAAGCAACAGCAGATTTCGCAGTAGCCTTATTTAAATTACATGTCGCTCTCTAAAAAAATTCAGTTGTATTCGATTACATTTAATTTCAATATTTTAGTCTTTTATTAGCATTTTTACTGCTCAGTTTCTGGTTATTTTAGAGAATGTTCATATTCTTGGTATTATAAAAATGAATATGTATGTTCATATGTATATAATGCTTTTTATTTCTGCCTCAGCGGTCCCTGAAATACTTTTCCTATTTTTGCCAGTCCCCAACTGTAAAAAGGTTGAAAACCACTGGTCTATTAAATGCCCTCTCACATATGCCTACCTAGATTTTATGAAAACTGAGCTTATCAGTGGATTTGAAAACTTATTAGAATGGAAAGGGAGTAACAGTTAAAGACGCCTCTCAGTGGATCCAGAAAATCAGGAAACAAACCTGTGAGAAGATGAAAATTAAAAGTAGCCCTAGGGATGATGGAGAAATCCTCAGTGGATTCAAATGAGTTCAGATTTCTGTCACTTCAACGGGTAGATTCTGCAGCAGGCCAGCTTTTCCCAAATTTTGCAGACTTGCAGATTTCCTTCTTTTGCTCTTTTGTGCTAGGAGTATTTGTGCATTTGCAAACAGGAATGAAATTCTTACACATTCCTTTAAAAAGTCTGGTTTCATCTATGAGCGGACAGTGGCATGAAAAGTGCCTGACAATCTGGGAAACACAGATGGAAAGGATTTAACACAATCTGTACATCCCCTAAGTATACCCTGGACATACATAATTGGTGCTCTAGCATGTGAGTTTCAGTATAGCTAGAGAAGATGGCAACTTCTGACCCTGCATTCTATTCATTTCAGGAAAACATTAATGATAAAAGCTTTCCCTTCTGGCTGTGGATTGAGGGGATCCTTGAACTCATTAAGAAATACCTTCTCTTTCTTTGGAATGATGGGTGAGAATTTCAGAGGTTTCTTCCTTGGGATCCCAAATCAAAATACTTTTAAAAAGAATTTACTCTTTTAACTGGAATGAGAGTTGGGCATCCAGATTCCCTTGGGGGAAGATTTCTGTTTTGTGCGTGTTTCAGTTTGATACTGTTATTGAAAATGGACCTAGGACATTAAAAAAACAAACAAAATGAATATAACATGGAAAAAAAAGCAAAAAAAAAATCCTTGCAAAGAACCTGAATAGGAATTGAGGACAAAATCAGAATTTTAGACCTGGCCTTCAGCTAACCCTTGGTCTGTTACCTGTTGTGTGAGGATCATAGACTTCCATGTAAAAGCACGGGAGTGACTAGTGACTTTAGGACTGTTTCATTTTATGAACAAACAAGTATAAGATGTCCAATTTGTAGACTCTGACTCTCAAACGTGAACTGGCTTCGTTTTTGGAGGGGGATGTAAAGCAGCTGCATGTACTTACTCGTTAATTTCCCCCACATTTGTTTGCATCCAGTGCTGAACCTACTTAGAGTAGACCCACTGCAGTGAATGGGACAAATTGTTTGCGTGCGTTTGTTTCACCTTTGCAGATGCATCATGGGCTTTATCAGCAAAGAGCATGAGCGTGCCCTGCTCAAGGATAAGCCTAGCGGAACCTTTCTCCTGAGGTTCAGTGAAAGTTGCCGAGAAGGAGCAATCACATTCACCTGGGTAGAAGGGCCACCACACGGTGAGCAAAAATAAAAAAGCCCTCTCATTATGCACCGGCTGGTTTCATAGTCTTTATTTTTTCAGAAAAGCACGGAAGGAAGAGTGCGGCGTGTTGTGGCTTCCTTTCTGGGGGCAGCTAGCAAAACTAGGAACCTCTCCTGATGCAGGTGGAAGTCAGTCCTTCCCCACAGACAGGAGCCTTGCTCCCAAAATAGTGCAAGCCCCCCTGATCTTGCGCATAAGCGACTTTGCTCGTCTCTGGGCCGTGGAAACGCTGGTGGTTTTGGCAGAGCACCGTTCTTTTAAAGACACAGGATTGTGTTGGACCTCTTTTTCCTGGTCAGTTGGCAGCCCTGCTGCTTGGCACTTGGTGTGTTGGCTTCCTTTCCTCTTCTGAACAAGAGCCAGTCATTGAGTTGGAATAGGAGCATGGCTGCATTCTTTCCACGTTCTTAGTTTTCTTTATATTGTTTCCCCAAGAGGTCTTTGTCTGCTAGGACTGGGAATGCAGTGTTGTACTGGCTACAGAATGTGGACTCTGAAAATCTCAGTCTTTTTTTTTTTTAAGAAAAAGGCAAGTAACTAAGGTTCTTTGAGTGTCAAGATCTACTTAAAACTAGGCTCAGGAAACTTGTGGCCTTTCAAAGGTTGTTGAACTCCAGTTCTCATCATCCGCAGCCGCATGGCCCAGGATCACTGCTTGTTCATGGTCTGGTCCCTGTCCCCTTCCTCCAGTTTCTGCCAGCTTCTCTCAGGAGTTCCTCTGTCCAAAATTTGCGTTCCTTCATGCATGTCTTTTAAACACCAATCATTCCATGGTTGCCCCAAGTTTTTGTGTTATTTTGGGGAGGAGGGGAAAAGCAAACCTTCCCTAAATGTAGAATAGTAAAAGCTAAGAGAACATGTTTCTCGTAGCCTATTATCATTCTTAACACCAAGTCTGAACTCCACATGCTTGAAGCTTGGTAGGCATACTAAGTGGACCCTTGGCTGTGCACACTAGAGTTATTTTGTTTTTAAAAAGTAATAATTATCTGTACTGTATTTGTGTGGTTGAAACTTGCACCAACAATTGCAAAGACAGATTTTCCTTGAGCAGCATATAGCTTAGCAGTCTGTGAAGCCAGGGAGAAACTATTAGCCAAAGGGGCAGAGGAGGCTGTGCTCTGCACACCACTTTGGTGTAGCTCCACTCAATGCGACCTGAGGGACCCCTGCTGCATAGCAGTGCCTGGGGAAACCAGCTGTGGCAGCAGTGTAACTTGCTTGCATCCTTCACTGTATCATTGAAAGGGCGGTTCAGGCCCATGTAAATTCCCTGGTAATTAAATTGGCAAGTAGAGAAAAACTAGCTTTGCGTAGCTGGCATCCTCTTCCCTTCCTGCCAGGCAGAAGGCGTGGAATCTTGAGCCGTTCTTTGTGCACTAACCTCTTTCTCCTCCTTGCCCTTCGTCCTTTTCTGCAGAACTCAGCTTCCACTCAGTTGAGCCCTACACCAAGAAGGAGTTTGCAGCTGTTAGCCTCCCTGATATCATTCGCAATTACAAAGTGATGGCTGCTGAGAATATTCCTGAAAATCCTTTGAAGTTCCTTTATCCAGATATTCCCAAAGACAATGCTTTTGGAAAATACTACTCCAGGCCCAAAGAATGTGAGTAGCTTTAAAAAAAAACCAGCGCTCCATTTTTAAACAGCCCGAAGGGCCAGTCTCCCTGGGCACAGAACGGCTTTCCTCTGGAGGGCCAGTCCCATTCTGGAGAAGCTCCCCGCAAGCCAAAGAGGGGGCCCAAAATGCCAAAATACCGGTGTGCATTCGAAGGAGAGGCATTTCAACCCTTGGAAATGTGGGGGAAAGTTCACTACTGCTGGGCTACCGCTGAGCAGTTGTGGTCTGGGGTAAAGAGGCATGGCCTTCTGGGTAACCCCAGCTAGTTGGACTTGGCCCCAGCTTTTGTCCCTAGGCTCTCTGTAAGGTCTATAATTACGGCAGTCCATGCATGTTTCTTTTTCAGATCAGCTTACCACTGCATACGGCTTTAAAAGTGCCACTTTTCCCCAATCCCAAAATGCAGGTCCAGAACCCTGGCAGCAGGGGACTGGGGAGAAGGCAAAGCAGCTGCAGTGCAGTTGTCTGGGAAAAGCCGCAGGCCTGTGAAATTTCAAGTGTGCATTTCAGCTTCTCCGCTCCTTCCCACTCCCATGCTGTTTGTCAAGAAGAAACTATCCGATCTTTGAAAAGATGAGTCACCTACATAATGTACTGGTCTGGCCTAAAGAAGTAAGCTTTTTGTGGATTTCAGAGACTTCCTTTACATGGACGAACAATTGTATTTTTAAACTTTTTTTCCTTTTATGATACATTCCAGGGCAAGTTTATCATAGTATGTAATCCATGCCTCTTTGAAAGTGGGCCCCATTGAACTCAGCTGAGCTTACTTCTCAGTAGACATGCCTGAGATTGAACTAGAAATGTTCTGAGCAAAAGTATGGAATGCTTTAAGTTCATAGCACGCTCTTGGTACCTCCGTGATCTGGAGACACTAAAGCGAGATATCTCTTTCTCTCCTTTCAGCTGCGGAACCCATGGATGTGGATGGCGGAGGAAAAGGATACATCAAAACTGAGTTAATCTCTGTATCTGAAGTGTGAGTTTGCTGAGAAGACATCTGAGTTCCCTTGCAACACACAGGGCATGTCACAAATCTGATAGCAGGGTAGAAGGTGCTCCCCCGCACTGCAGTCCTTCCTGCTGCTTATGCAGAGTCACCATGTGCCTTCAAAGTGGTCTCCAGGGACCAGCACAGCCGCGCGACCTCCTTGGTCCATGCCTGTGCTGACACTGGAGGCGACGGTGCGGATCCGCCTACCTACACACCTACCTCACGTCACCACTCCCCGCAGCCAGCGATGCCTGCCCTCACTTGACTCTTGCACTTGGAACAAGCATGCCTATAGAGATGTCAAAATAAACAGTGAATATTGGATATCAGTATAATGTGCTTCTTTAATTTTCATGCAGTATGTGCCAAACAGGGCGGGTAGATTTTCCCCAGAGTTTCTCTGTCATCGGGGTGAGGAGGGTCCAGGGTGATTGGCTGGCAAGGGGCTGGGGCCGGGCAAGGTGGGGCGGGGTGGGGCGGGGAGCCTGCAGATGCGGAGAGAGTAGATTCAACAGGGGAAGCTCCCAGAGGAAGGAACAGGACCTCAGTGACTGACAGGCAGAATCATGACCAGGAGCTAACCTGGATAAGTTTTATGGCTGCACTGGTGCCTTGGCAGATGAAGTGATCCATGCCCTTCGCCCAGCACTGGGGTCTATGCTGCCTCCCTCCATGTCACCCTTCTGGCCACTCCGGCATGGGAGATCTGTCTTCTGGTCAAATCCCTGCATGAGCTCCCTCCATTCTCTTCCTGCCACTTACCTGCTTGCTTTTCTTTCCCTTTGTTCTTTTTACTCTTCTGCTTTCAACTACAGCCCCTTTCTTCTTACCGTTAGACCTTTTCGAATTTGCTCCTTCCAATAGTGGATTTTATTGTCTGATACTAAAAAAGACTCTTCCATTCCAGCATGAAAAAACAAAAGCCCTCATTCCCTCCCTCTCTCCCTCCATCCTTTCCCTTCTTCTTTACTTTTGCTTCTGTGTCTTGTCTCTAAATTAATTAGAGTGGAATCTAGGACCTTCTGTCTTCTTATGTTTTCATTTCCAATGTCCAGTTTTCAAATCATCGTAACAGTAATTATAGTAATAATTGTAAATAGACTGCCTTCCCATCATAAAATGCCCCTCTACAATAAAATATTCATGATACTACACTCTTAATAGGTGCATAAATATTTTCCAGAATTCTTTCTTCATCAAATAATGTTTCATAAATATTTTCTAGAACTCTTCCTTCATCAAACAATGTTTCAGAACTCATCAGTAAGGCATATCAAGAATGTATTAGTCTTTCTCCTAGAATGATACCACTGGCCATAGATGGGCAGAGAGGTTTTAAGTATGGCAGACTTGACTAATTAAAATATGTGAATTAATCAAAAGTGTTCTAAAATGTTGAATTTTCCTATGACTAAAGTGATGGTTCTACAGAACACAGATGTGTTTGCCTTTGGCTTTATCAAGCGCTTGTATAAACTGCACTAGGGGCCATCTTGAAAGAGGTATTCCCTTCCACGTGAGGATGTAGAATGCTTCTTCCAAGATGTTTTCTTTTTGTTAACTGTTGTTGTTTTTTAAAATGTCACCCAATTAGTTAGAAATGCTCCCTTCTAACGTGCTAACATTTTTAGTTGCTTTGACTGATTTTTGAAGATAGCAGCTGTAGTTTTAATGCCACACTGGACCTTCCTCTCCAGGGTATCTGATACCAGGTATATAGGTAGATCTTTGTGCTTCTGATGTGTGAAATACAGTGATGTTTAGCATTCTGAAGACCTGAAGTAACCTTTTCTTTGCAAGGTGCTTTGATACTTTTGTCTGTTATGGTGCATTCTCAAGGGCATTGTGCAAGCAGGAAGAGTGCTTTCCAATGGAGCAGGCTAGGTTCTTGGCAGAGCTCGTTTAGAAGATGACTTACTCCATCGATTCCCTCTGATAGGCCACTTTTCTCTGTGCAAGGAGCTTGCCAATACAGGCCACTCAAAAGCATAATTTGCCCTCCCTGGAATTGGTGAGGACTCTTAATTGCTTTGCAGTGCAATTATTTCTTTCTCTCGTTTCTGTATTGCCCACAGCTGAAGCTTTCTGAACATTGTACAACAGAGAGTAGAAGCTCTACAGCGTAAAGCTTCATCCTCTGATGCTTCCTTTTGGACTCTTGCATTCGCCTGCGAATGCCTGAACGTGAAATACATGAGCACTGGATCAGAGATGAAGCATGCATGCATGCGTCACTTCTGTTCTTCCTGGCCTCTTGTATATCCATTGGTTTTCCATGCACATGTGGCTTGAGGAAGAACGGTGATGACCACAGGGGTCCTATTTGTTTGTGGTGCCGTCCTCCTGTATTGGCAAGGAGGGGCTTGGGTTTTATGCCACCCAGTGGGCCTGCTGGGGTCTCAGTTGGAGCCAGACCCGTAAGACAAGGTGGGCCTGCTATTAGACTTGTCTTGGCTCTGGGTAGCAGTTACAACTCGCAGCAGGAAAATCCGAGACTCTTTTGTAGGAGAGGCGATCCTGCCAGGGCTGATGAGTCATTGTTGCTCCCAGTTTCACTAGAAGCAGTCACGTTCTTGTCGTTTTTGTCCCTTTGTGTCTTAACAGCCACCCTTCCAGATTGCTCAGCACAGAGAACCTCCTGCCTATGTCTCCCGAAGATTTCGACGAAGTGACACGTGTGATAAGCCCGGCGGAAATCATGGTGAGCAAAGTCGCAGATTGGCTGCTTTGAGGTCTAGCAACCCCTCAAAGCTTTTGTGAGTGATGCAAGAGGAGGCCTTCTGACAGCACACCGCAAGAGCTTGCCATGATATTTGGGATGCGGGCAAATAGTTCTGGCTGCACAAACACTCCTCTGAGTCGCGCATTCACACTGCAGCAGAACCTCCAGCCGAATCCTCACTTCGGCTTGGTGCTTTGGCTGAAGCCAAAAGTACATCTCTGCCTGCAAACATCCCAGTGTGTATTTTCGCTGACACTCTCATCCACCCTTGCAGCTGGAGGTCTTCCCAGCCACCCAGTGCGGATGTTTTGGATTGGGATTTCTTACACTGAACAGTTAACGTTGATTGTCTATACAGGAGTTCCTAATTTTTTAGGACAATGGGCAGATTTGGAATTCTGAGCATGTCTTGTGGGGACTCCTAAAAACAGCTGCAAAGGACAGACTTGTTTATTCATTTAACAAATTTTATATGCAGTTCACAGCTCATTCTTAAAATGGCTGCCGTGGGGGATGTGGCTGGTCACAAAGCACTCCTTTCCCGGAAGGAAAGTTGGTAGGGAATAAAAGAAGAAGCAGGTTGCCCAGACAAAATGGAAGTGGGAACCGGGCTCCCAAAAACAAAATCACTCCTGTAACACCCAAGAAAGATGGTGATGGAGGGCAGGAGCTCTGGTGACTGCATTCCAGCTGCCCTGGAATAGTCATTTTTAATGTTCAAGAAATTTTTGAGAACTAAAGATCAGAAGGGCTCTTCCTTGCTGCTGGGCTGGATAAAAGCTTTTTTTGCTGTACCAAAGACTCCCATCAACAACGGGCATCAGCCCTCCTTGCTGTGGCCTCACAGCTCCCACCATGCCTCTGCCTGTGTTTCCTGGGTTGGATGGGAACGGTAGCGGGGATTTGGGTCGAGAAAGGCTAGCTGGCAAACCAAGCGAGCCTTTCTTCACTTGACAACCTCTGCTTTTTCTTCTCCAGATATGTTCAGAATACGCATCATAAATGCTTCCTGGGGCAATCTGCATCAAGACTTAGTTACGTTCATAGCTGCGACTAAGGACCTAAGGGTGTCCTCCAAGGCTCAGCATTCCATAGGGTGGAATGTTACATTTCATGCTCTGATTTACGGAAAGAGCTTCTTGAAAACCTAGCAACTCTTCTGTGCTTTTACGAAGTGGCTGAGTAGCGCTGCTACATATAGTATTTCCTAGTTACTCTCCGTTACATCAGCCCACAATGATTTGTGTATGTGTTTCGTTGCATGCTTGCTTAGTTTCCCTGGAAAATAGAACGCCACTTTAAAACCGAATCACAAGAATGGCTTAGAGGGCGCAGGGAGCGGAAAGTCAGGCAACGCTTCCTGCAGAAATCAACTCGGAACAAAGCAGGCCTTTGCTGTGGAAGGTCTCTCACCATGAAGTACTTAATTGTGCACCTTTAGACTGGTTTGCTGCAGCTTTAGATGAAGTCATTGTCCTCCAGGGCCTCTTCCTTGTTTTGTGATTTCTGTGCTGCTTTTTTAGACTCGGACTACCCTGTTTCTAGAATCGCTCTGTACCGCAGCACCATCTTGTGCTTTTGGAAGGGAACCTCTAGGAAGCAGAGAAGATGCCTCGGGGGCGCACTGGATTGGCGTCATTTCTTGCCTTCCCGTAATAGGGTGGGGTGACCTGCCATGAAATGGAGGGCCGCAGGCTGCCCCAGGGCCTTAGGAGCAGTCTACAGGTCAAGCCTTGGGAGACAGACTAACAGTTCATTTATCATTAAATCATCATTAAATGGCAGTGGACTGGCAAGGGTGTGGTGGCGGCGATACAGAAACTGGCTCGATTCCTTTAAGCGTACTGGGTGTTCACCGCTTAAGATCCTGGGTCTTGTCCTGGCTGTTACCTGTCCTGCTATTGCTGCTGCTTTTTCCCTCAGGAAGTGCCTGATGTCTGTTTGGGAGGGTGAGCCACTCTTCCTCTCTATAGTCTCAAAATGCCCCTACCACAGGCTGCCTTCCCCGATAAGTGGGAGCTGATGAGGGGCTGTACTGTGTCACCTTCACCTTAAAAAAGACGTGGAAGTGGATCTAGATTTACACTGGTTCACTCCACTTCACTCTCGCAGAAGTGGATTTCCCCACCCCTTCCTTCCCATGGCAGCCCCTAAAAATGCAGCAGAGGCGGGAGGTTGATGGGATGAGCCATGGAGAAGGGGGGTAGACAACCCCCAAAAATGGGGCACAGGGACCTTCCACTAGTGTTTCCTTTCATGGCAGACAGAGCCTGGATCCATCCTCTCAAAGCACTTTACTCTAGAGGTCAATACAGCAAGTACCTAGTGCTACTTGGGTACTTGCAACTCACATAGAAGAACTTGCTGTGGATTAATTTGCTTGTGAGCAGCTTTAAAAGCGGAGCAGTCCCAGTTGTGCGTACCAAGACAGGAAGGCTTTTGTGCCAGGGATGTGTTGTGGCTACCTACCATGCTTCGCTAACAAGAGAAACAGTGAGTCAGAAGGGACCTCCCGGGCCATCTAGTCTGACAGCCGGCTCTGCTCACAACATGCCCACCATGTGAACATCCAGCCTATCCTTGAACACCCACACCGATGGGGCCTCAACGACCTCTCGTGGAAGCCCATTCCACACCCTCGGCGTCCTGTCAGGAAGTGCTTCCTGGCATCCAAATGGAACCTTGGCTCCCTGAGCTTGGCTCCCTTGGAGCGCGTCCTGCCTTCCTCTGCAGGGGAGAACAGGTCTCTGCCCATCTCCGTGTGACATCCCCTCACATACCTGTATGTTGCCAACAGATCCCCTCTGAGTCTCCTCCAGGCTGAAGAGGCCCAGTTCCCTCAGTCTCGCCTCATACCCCATCCCCTGCAAACCGGCCACCATCCTTGTGGCCCTA
Source organism: Varanus komodoensis (assembly GCF_004798865.1). NCBI lineage: Eukaryota > Metazoa > Chordata > Lepidosauria > Squamata > Varanidae > Varanus > Varanus komodoensis. The sequence goes on from NW_025335548.1 coordinate 4,710,346, forward strand.
CGCTGCACCAATTCTAACCTGGCCATACCCTCCTGTAATGTGGGGCCCAGAGCTGAACACAGTGTCCCAGCGGCAGGGACACCAGAGTTGTACAGCGTGGCAGTAATGCTGCTTGATCTAGAAGCCATGCTGCTTGTTTTTAATGCTGCCCTAAGCATGTGTGGGAAGTTTCACACATGCTGCAGTGGGAACACAGTCTCCTGCACATTGGGAACAGAGAAAGCAAAACAGTAGGCAAAATGAGAATACCCTCTTTTGGTATGCTTGTTTTATTATGTTGTAAAATGCAACACCATTGGGTTTGTCACCCTGAAAATAAACCTTACTTTCAGAACTGGTACAGCTCAAGTATCTTAAGTTGAGAGTAAATCATGGGAAAACAGTCGAAAAGCAAAATACATTCATCATGGTTTATTCCCTACAATAAAGAATGCCAAGCCCAATCAGTCACAATCACTCGTAGGGTTTCTAGAAACAGGAATTGATAGTCCCGCTCTGAAGCTAAAAAAGGACACCAGTCCAACACAACACATCTGCAAAAGATGGGATTACAGAGACGAAGACCATCGCAGGTGTGCAAAGCATGATGTTCGTTCAAAACCCTTTTAGATGGCATGATCAAATAAGAATGTTCATACTTCAAAACCGGTTTGGGTATTCTTAGAGCAAAACAATGTCGACTTTTGGTAATGAAACAGCAGTGTCCGCAAAGAACACTTGAGAAGTAACAAATCCACGTGTTAAAATGAACTTCCAATGGATGCAAGCTTTTACAAAATACAGTTTCCTCCTATAATGAGGAAAAGCTAAACTACCTTTGCAGAAGAGGCTGGCACTAAAGTAGCTTCTATATGCTGGCGGGGGGGGGGGGGGGGGGGGGGGGGGGGGGGACAACGAAGGGAGCGCTCCTCCGGCTGGCAGGTGTTGCCACTGCAGGAAAAGCTGGCCTTGTTGCAGCAGCTTTGGAGCAGCCCTCCCATGTCCTGGGGGGCTTGGCCTTCAGAGGACCCTTCCTCCACCCTTGCATCTGCGGCGGCTCTTTGCATGCTGGCTGCAGCTCTGAACGAAAACAAGCATCCCTGGACTGTGGGGAAGAGCGTGGCACCAGCATCCCACAGAATCCAGGCAGTGCCTCCGCCCCTCCTTGCAAGCAGGGCAATGCATTGAGAGCGCTGAAACCGGCTGCCTGGATGCTTCGCGGCAAGCCTGGCCTTTGCCTTCCTCCACGTGTCTGGAGCCTCCTGCGTCTGGAGGGCCCCAGGCAGCTGCAAGGGCGGCACCCGTCGCCACTCAAGCTGTTTGGGCACACTGGCTTTGTTTGTATAAATAATTGTAACTTTTTTCCGTTAGCATAATTTGATTGAATAATGATGGCTGAATATAACCTACTGAAATGTTAGCTGAGTTGCCGGGGGAAAAATTGGATGTTTAATATGGAGATAAATAGTTGTTCATGCATTTTGGAGAAGCAGCAGCTGCAATGCTTCACTCAAAGCCACCGGATGTGAACTTCACCCAATTTCATCCCACAGAACTAATGTGACCATGGTACCAGATTGCTAACAATTCGGGGGAAGTTGCAGGAAATTCTTTTCCTGATTTTGCTAAAACAACAGAGGAAGAGCATGGCACAGTGACGAGCACTGTTCCCAGGTGCCTGGTAGGCTGTTAGTAACAGATTTTTTTCCTTTAAGTTGAGCATTTACAAGAAACTGCCATGCTTTTTATGTTAGACTGGACTTTAAAGACAATTGGAATAGCAAATGGCAGTATTCTTTGATCTCTTGTCAGAAATACACCTTTCCCCATACTGATCCATATAACCTACTCTGAATTTTGATTCATCTTCAACCTCTGCTTCCTTTGCCCTGATTTACACCTTGTTAATCAGTGTCCACAAGGTGACTACTGCTTTAGGCTGGGCTGCAGTTCAGGCTTTAGTCTTGCCTCACCAGCTCAAGGTTAGGGGAAGCCTTTGCCTGTTCCTCACTTGTTGAATCGCAGACTTCCCTTTTCTTTCCCTCCCACTTGCTTAAGAAATTTACATGGGTACAAGTCAAGCCTGTCTCCTTCATTTTTATCAACATTTATTGATAAGAGCAGGGTATCAAGTAGACCGACTTTCACGGTTTTCCCACTGGTCGAGTGTGAGCATCATCAGCACCACGCTTAACTATCTGTTTCAGGCTTACACAAATGTAGCTGAGCTACATCTCCTTTAGAAGATGCCTGCAAATCAGCTGTTGGCAATTCAAGTGCTTATGACTTAGTGAATGCCCAGCTGCCAATTATGACTTTGACAAGACCCAATGCACAATCTATCTGCAGAGAATCAGGGCCCTGGTGTTGTGAATGCAGGTTGTCCAGCTCTACTAGTTACCTAGTTATCTCTTCTGCTAACTTCACTGGAACAATGCTTGACCCAGTCTTCTTGATCCGCAAATGAATTTAATCCAAAATTAGTAGTGCTTCACATCATCACCTTAGGTAAGTAAATCCAGGTCCATGACATTTAGCAAATGCACTTGCTACTGCTGAGGAGGATACAAGGGAAAATGCATTTTTGTCATTCGCCACAGTCCAGGTAGGCCATGCCAAAACCTTCTACAAGCTGGAGGCTGCAGTGACTGAAGAAATGCTCGTTGTGGGGCTGGGGCAAAGGGGACGGATATACTCGATCTGAAAGAAACCTCAGTATGATTAGCAAGTTTATCTAATTACATTCTACTTTTTGGTCAATCAAACCTTGGAACAGATTCCCTGATAAAACACTGCAACAGCTAAGCCTAGATCACTGCCCACAGTCACCAGGCTATAGTTTGAGAGGTACATGATGTAAACAAGTCTCATGGGAAATGAAAACACACACACCTAATGCAGATTTATGCTCAACACACCAAATCCACATCAAGTCTGGAAATCTAGCAGCCATGTTACACTTGCACACGGTAGCAGCCTCATTCCACTCGGGCGCTTTCAGACAGCTTCATTTGTATATCAAAAAAAAAGCAGGGCAGAAAAAGGTTCTTGACCACAGAGTAGAGCTTCATGGATAACAAAAATAAATACATCGGCAGTGCATTAAGCAACAACATCTAATATTTCTTTTCTATCAGTTACATGTAGCACGAGGTAATTTTGTTCACATAAAGAATGGAGAGTTTTTGAGGTGGGGGGTGGGGGTGTTTTGTTTTAATTTTCTGAAAGCGAAACTAGAATTGTCCTGTATGTGCAACAAAGAAAGCTCCTGTAACACTGAAACAAAGCGGTACTTCTGGAAAAAATATACAGCACTATCCAACACACTATCCAACACACACGCTCTTCATAATCTTTTTTTCACAATTAAATAGATGGGTCATTCTGATTCTTGGGATCTAGCAGGAGGAGGAGGTTATAGCAAGCCATCCAGGTTTTTCTGTACAGTTTGATTTTCTTTTCCATTGGTGGAATCTTCTGGAGGTGTATACTGAACCTGATATTCTTGAAGAATTTTAAACACATCATGATGTCCAAAGTGCAAAGCTTCATCCATAGGAGTGTTGTTCCATCTGTAATGGGAAGAATTTTCAAGTTTAGTTGATTTGTCACCTTTGTATCCTCCCTATTACCTTGCATTTATATCCCACCTTTTTTCCTCTCAGGAGGAACCCGATGATGTACAAAATCCTCCACTCCATAGTCCTTTTTATCCTGTTCTTATTTATGATATTTCTATTCTGTTGTTTTTCCTTTCAAGGAACGCAAGGTGTCTCACATAATTCCCCCTCTTCTCAGTCTTATCCTCACAACAACAACCCTGTGAGGTAGGTTGGGCTGAGAATCTGTGGTGCAAAGTCAGCCCATGAGCTCCATGGCTGAGCAGGGACTAGAACTGAGATTGCCTCATTCCCTGTCCAGTGATCTTAGTACTACACCAGTCCAAATCCAAGTCCAATAGATAAGATACTTCAGCCAAGAAAAACCTTAAACCTGGAAGGGAAGGAATACTCTCTTAAGCCTGCCTTTCTAAAGTAACACTATTGATTCTGAAGCAAACTGCTGTGAAATAAAGGGAATTCTTTTAATACCAATATATTTTTCAGTACACATTTAACTATGGTAGCCATGTGCTAACTGTTCTGCAATGCATAGGTATAGTTCCAATGAAACAGGTCCAGGCATGTTTATAGGCTAACAGAAACAAAGGAAACGGCCTCCAAGCCGCCGTTTCACAATGCAGATGCTGTTTGAACATACTCTTCTCTCCCTGGCCACCATTTTATCTGCTTAAGAAGTCGAGACCAGCTGATGCAATCTTAAGGCCCCCAAGGTTGTTTCCTGCAAGCAGAGGGCCCCTTCCCGGAGCTCAATTAATTCTCAGCAGAGCCTGTTTGCCCATGTTACATGTATGGCAATAAAAGTGAAGGTGACATTCAGAATGGAGTTAATTATTCTTCCCTTCTGGTGAGTCAGGAACGTCAATGGGTGGATACACTTCTTAGACACTTTAACAGGTGGACATTCCAGTTTCTGGGTCTCACTCATAGCTGAACCTCTTCCCACTTGGGCGCACCTAAGCCAGCGATGGGCAACAGACCACCCCGGATGTTGTTGGACTACCCTTTCTATCATGCCTCGCCATCAGCCATGCCGGCTAAGGTGATGAGAATGGCAGTCCGACAACACGGTCCCACCCCTGGGCCAAGGCCAGTGTCCTCCGTGTGTCTAGGCAAGGCTGACACGACCTCGGCTTGCGCTGCTGCTTGGTGTGCATGCAGGCAAAAGCATAATGTCAGCTTATTGCCTTGATCCCTCCCAGCCCCTCCAAGAGAGGCCTGTAGACAGGCTGTTCTGCAAAGGAGCTAGACCTGATTTCCCCCTCCTCGATAGGACTGAGAGATGGCCAGCTTAAATGAACAGGATTCTCAGTCCCACTCTCCAGCGCCCAGATTCCTTCAAGGACATCGCCTGGGACACCAACAAAGGCATATTCTAACTGGCTGTTAATACTTTACCTCTAGCACAGATGCTCACCTGTCTTTGGGGAAAGGATTCACTTTGCAGGCTTCCAGCAAAAATTTAACTACCTCTACGTGACCTACAATACAAAACAGGGTAATTAATCTACTGATTATATTCTCCACACTAAAATGCAATAGCTACTTTGACGATGATTCACTGCCACCACCTTCTGCAGCTGCTACATGCAACGCTGTCCGGGAATCATAGTCTCTCTGCTCCATGTCCATACCCGACAAGGCGAACCTGGAAGGAAAATTGGAAAAGACACACAGAGAGAAATCCGGTTACAAATAAGGCAGAACCAAGTATGCAGTGGGAGGTTTCCCAAGCTTTTGATATATGGGGCAGTTACTTTCTAGGTTAAAACTGAGGGCACCCTTAGTTCTTAGGGTACACAAAGGTATGGCTTCTCTCACGCCACCCACCCTCAGTCCAACCATCAAGTCCCAGAACGATTGAGCAAGCATTCTGCTTGCCCCCACCTCTTTGATGCTGCCCCCTTTGCCCCAAAACACAGCTCCATCCTGTACTGACTGGGCAGTGGGAGGATCCAGGAATTCCACGCTGTCTGCCAGCGGCAATCACTCTGTCAGGAAACGTGTGGACGTGCCCATATTCTCCCAGGGCATTTCTTCACTTACTTACATTTTAACCCTATTTTTCAGCCAAAAGACACTCCCAGAGCAATTCGCAAAGGTTAATAAGTCAACAGTTCTGGCAGGCCTCCCCAGATTAGCTTTATTTAATATGCTGGTTTTCAGTCAAGATTTGTCCTGATGTTGGTTTTAAATCTTGTAAATCATCCAAAGCCCAGGGAAATGGGGCAGTTCATAAACATCAACATTAATAATAAAAATAAGGAATTATTGCTCAGGAACAGTGGATAATAACTGCCATCCATTCACTGGGGTAGGGGTAGGGAAGGGGGAAATCAATGATTCCCTGCGCTGCAAGACACCGAGTCTTGGTGGATTCCTTGCGCTCCAGTGCAAGCCTCGGCCCCTCTGCATGTCATGCTAGTGTGTCCCAGCGGGGCTTCAGTCCTTCTCAGGACTGCAAAGCATCCTGAGAGCCATGCACCGAGAGAACGGTATAGACAAATCTTCAATCAATCAATTAGCAAGCACTTGAGATATTACTACTTTAGCAAACCAAAACCCAAGCAAGGTGCCTTCAAAGGTGAGCTGTGCAGACCAGAGTGTGTTGCACCACGGCAGCAGCTGTAGGAAGCGGATGGAGAGGTGGGAGTGGATGGAGAGGTGTTGGCAAGGTGCTGTGAGTATGGGAGCCGGAGGCCAGTTAGAACTGCAGGGAGGAAGAGGAGGGCAGCCCAGCTGGGCCTTCTGAACCTGGGGAAATGCAGGTTTCTAAGCAGGGAGGAGAAGATGGCTGAAGAGTTGAGCAGCAGACGCAAGGAGAGAGGCAATGCAGGGTCGCACTGCCAAGAGACATGCAGCCTGGGGGGAGCCTCAAGGAAAGACCCACCCTAAGGGCAAGATCTGGTAGCCCCTTCAGTTTGAGACAGGGTCAGTTTTGTGACCACCCTCTTCCATGGTGCACTGATCCAGGGCACTAACTGAAGTTTACCAGGCCAGGCTTTGCTGGAACTTTTGTGTCTGTTGTCTGTCTGCAGCCTGAGGCAATGCTCGCTTGCTTGTAGTTTTAAAGGTAATACTGACTACAACTATGATTTGACAGCTTAATGACAAAAACAGCCAGAGCCTGGGGAGAGCAAAGCAGGCAAAATGCCTCAGGCAGGAAGGGCAGCCAAAGTCTATTTTGGGGCTGCCTTGCCCTTTTTGTCATGGGTGCTTCCTGATGAAGAATGCCTAGTGCTGCCCATCCAAAGGGACTGCGCAGATTTGCTGTGTTAAGGAAAAAAGGAGTGGTTGGAAAACGGGAAGGTCACAGATGGGAAAAGACAGCATCTGGAGCTTCCATAAATACTCCCGGATGTGCCAGCGGAATTGCATGAAAAAAGCCTCATTTGAAAGTGACACACAGATTCTAAGATGATTCCATTTCATCCATCTTCTTGGTGAAAATTTCTCAAAGAAGAATGGATTCTGGCACCATCCCCTGAGTATTCTGAAATGGATGCCTAGAATTTTGACAGCATCCAAAATCTGGTCTGAAAGGCAGATGCATCTGATCAAGAACAGATTGTCTACCAAGCCGGTAACGGCTTGATATGATGCGAAGGATAAGAGAGGCAGATTTCAAAAACACACTGACTGGACAATGTGTTTCAGTTATCTCAGCTGTTCCATGCAGGTTGAAACTTGCTATGTAAGACTCCCTTGCTTTCTTTTTTGCCATTCTCCATTTTGGCTTCTAAAGCAAGATTTGTCTGGGTAACAGACAGAAACATTGATTTTGCTGATAAAGCAGCAAAACAGGAACAGTTTGAAACAAACAAACAAACAAACAAACAACCAAACCAGCAGAGAGCATTTAATCCTTCTCCTGGAGTGCTTTTTGTCACGGTGCTGTGAGCTTTAATCACTTAGTACGTGCACTTAATTGGTGAAAGCTTTAATTGGCATGCTTTTTAAAACCTGCAATTAAACTGGAAACACCACTGGCATTGTGGAACAGATTCCTTGTGTTCCCAACAGTACCCTTGCTTCAAATAATTGAGCCCAAAGGGGGTGGTGGGAGAGGGCGTGTGTATTATGAAAAGGGAATTAGATTGTGAATGATCTATGCATTTTTCTCGGCTCTGCCAAGGTTAACGAGCTGCCGTGCTCATTAATGCGAACAGGATGAAAATGAGCAGCTCCTTGGGTGAACAGCGATCAAGCCTGTCTTCTCACGAGTCACCCAGTTGAGCACCCAAACCTCTGACTGCATTGCTTGTTAATGGAAAACACAGGCGTGGCCCCATTTTCTACAGATATGGAGCAGCTGCCAATTTGGGGAGTGAGTGTTTCCTATCTCTGGATGCTGGTATGGGAAACTCCCCAAATCAACCTCTTTTCTCCCTAATGGAGCCTTGCCTAGCTCGGTGCCCTCCAGGAGTGCTGAACGACCTCCCATCATCTCCAGCTAACACAATCCGAGCCACACTGGCTGGGGGATGATAGGAGTTGCAGTCCAAACATCTAGAGGTTTTGTTGCGAGCCACCCCGAGGCTTTGTTGCGATGGGGGCGGCACAGAAATGTTTTAAATAAATAAATAATAAATAGAGACACTAGCTTGGAAAAGGCAACCCTCATGAGTCCATCAGTGGGTGGGTAAGAAAATGCTCCACCAAACTTCCTTCACCCGGGTGCTTTCGAGGTCTGCTGGACGCCAGCTCTGCTCAGCTCTGGTGAGCATGGCCAGTAGCCAAGAATGCAGAAATCTGTGATCCAAAACGACAGAGAAGAACTGCGGGGAGGCCCTTCCAAACTGTTGGGTAAGCCAAAGAGCTGGCAAGGCAGAACTGGGAGCAGAGAGCAGCAGCTGCAACATGAGGAGAGACTGCGAGAACTGGGCATGTTCAGCCTAGAGAAGACTGCGGGGAGGGAGGGGGACACACAGGATATCCCTCTGGAAGTACTTCAAAGGCTGTCACATAGAAGAAGGTCAAGCTCTCTTCTTGCTGATGCCAGAGTGCAGGACATGCAATAATCAGTTCAAGTTGTGACAACCCGGATTCAGGCTGGACATCAGGAAAAGCTTCCTCCCTGTCAGAGCAATATAGCAGTGGAGCCAGCTGCCCAGAGAGGTGGGGGCTCTCCCACACTGGAGACATTCAAGGTGAAACAGGGCAGCCACCTGAGTGCGATGGTGTAACTTGGTGTCCTGCACCAGCAGGGGGTTGGACCTGATGGCCTTCTTGGCCCCTTCCAACTCTACTATTCTATGATTCTATGCATTGAATGTCTGTGGAATAAAGATCCTCCTTGGGAAAGAGCTGGCCCTGAGTGACGAAAATGGCCCATTGAAGGCTTCCAGAATGTAACCCTGGGGAACACTGGCTGCCCTCATGGAGAGACTGTTTGGGAAGGCAATTGCAACACTGTCCAAGGCAGGAGGCTGCTATGGAAGCAGCCCCAGGATGTTTGGTCTGAGCATCCTTCCCTCTGAAAGATGTTCTGAACAGAAGGAGAGGAACATGTCCAGCAATGGAGGTTGGCAGTGGATCCCTGCTCTGCACCCTGCTGAATGGCAGACCGCCCAGGAGAAGAAAACGCTCCCCCTTTTCAAAAGCAGCTCGAGCCCTTCTGATATGTAAGGCTGTAAATTCACAACTGTTCAGGAAAAATTAAGACCAGAGGGGGAACCCTCTTGAAGCATACAGGAAGGACAAGACTGACACCTAAGCCAGCGTTCGATTAACTGGCAAGCAGATCTGCTTCTAGGCACAATCTCCCCCTTGTCCAGGCAGGGCCAGGCCAGCAAAATACCCCATCTAAAACCTGGACTACCACCATCAACTGGCATGGACCATGCTGAACCTGTGGCCCAGTCTAAGAAGGGCTGCTGCGCTCAGCTGAGAAGCGGGGACAAAACTGAGCCCACATGGCAGTATAAGAATTCTCCGTTTGTATTTACATTTTATAGGTTATATTGTATTTTTGTATGACGTGCATGATCAGCATGAGTGAGGGCTTATCTTTTCTTGCCCAAACCTATAAATTTACTGTAAATAAACTTAGAACTTTGAAATTAATGCTATTATAGGCCCTCAGAATAGGAGAAATGGAACATTATTCCACAACTCAGGGTTCTGCTTTCTATTTAAGACATAACAGTCACTATTATGGTTTCAGTGCAAGAAGGGACAGGGAATTCTGAATTTACAACAGTGATATGCTACCTTTTGTCAAGGATTTAAATATACTTCATAAAAATGAAATGAAAAACCATATATGCAAACAAAACCACCAGCAGAGGAAAAATCAATTAAAAGCCAGACTAAAAGAATGGGGGCATTCCTTCACCCTCAACATATCCCTAATATTTTTATGTTGCCAGCTTACACACATTTAGACAGAAAAAAAGACCTACAATTCCCAGCATGCCTTGGACATCTGATAAATTTGCCAAGGACTGCCCTTTAGCCAATTTTAATAGTGTGTCTCGCTTTAATTTTTTTTAAAAAGTCGCATACAGTTCATTTACTGCAACACAGAGCAAACCTCTCACTGCTGTACTGATCTTACCTTCTGAGTGCAGAGACATCACCTGTGTAGGCAGCAAACAAGAGATTGATTACAGATTTAACCTGTAAGGAAAAGAGAGAGAGGAAGAAAGGGATTTAGAGTTTTGCTTTAATTTCCTCTTTTCTCAAGAGCCTCGCACAGGTGTGTATGCATGCCAGGAACAGCTGAAACTTTCTTGTCCATCTTACTGGCCATGACCTTGCAACTGTTCACATTTGCAGCACTCAAGGAACTTCCTGGGAATTTCGAAACAACCAAACTGGTGGCTCTCATCCAGGTTGGCACTTGCAAAGGAGAGGAGGCAACAACCAAGAAAGGCGACTCGAGCGCCAGGCAACGCTTTTTTAATATGGATTTTAACTTGCTGCTGCAATTTTATAGTCCTGATTATTATTTAAGACCACCCTATGATTTAACAACAGCAACAAAGAGAATGGGTAAATAAAAGGAGAAACCAAGGGTTAAAAATGCTTACCAGCTGGTACACAAGCAGGTGTTCTGCACACTATTCAAGCTCTTCCTAACTCACATTTTAGGCTTAGCAGTTACTTGCAACTGATGAATCACCAGTTGGAATTAAGATTGCTGGGAGAAATAACAACCTCAGATATGCAGATAATACCACTCTCATGGCAGACAGTGAACAGGAACTAAAGAGCCTCTTGATGCAGGTGAAGGAAGAGAGTGCAAAAATTGGCTTGAAACTCAACATTAAGAAAACTAAGATCATGGCATCCGGTCCTCTCACTTCCTGGCAAATAGATGGGGAAGAAATGGAGGTAGTGACAGATTTTATTTTCCTGGGCTCCAAGATCACCGCAGACAGCAACTGCAGCCAAGAAATTAAAATACGCTTGCTCCTGGGGAGGAAAGCTATGGCAAATCTAGACAGCATACTAAAAAGCAGAGACATCACCCTGCCAACAAAAGTGAGTATAGTCAAGGCTATGGTTTTCCCAGTTGCAATGTATGGCTGTGAAAGCTGGACCATAAGGAAGGCTGAGCGCCGAAAGATTGAGGCCTTTGAATTGTGGTGCTGGAGGAGACTCCTGCGAGTCCCTTGGACCACAAGGTGATCAAACCGGTCAGTCCTAGAGGAGATCAACCCTGACTGCTCTTTAGAAGGCCAGATCCTGAAGATGAAACTCAAATACTTTGGCCGCCTGATGAGAAGGAAGGCCTCCCTGGAGAAGAGCCTGATGCTGGGAACAATAGATGGCAAAAGAAGAAGGGGACAGCAGAGAATGAGGTGGCTGGATGGAGTCACTGAAGCAGTTGGTATGAGCTTGGGTGGACTCTGGGGGATGGTGGACAGGAAGGCCTGGAGGAATGTTGTCCATGGGGTCGCGATGGGTCGGACATGACTTCGCAACTAACAACAACAACGTCCTTTTATCAAGACACCAAGTGGCAAAGCGGTCATATTTAACGTGCACTCCAATGTACCTGGTGTTTGTCCCTCCATTCACATGGAGGTCCTTGTCGCAGAAGAGACATGCCTCAACAGGAGGCCATGTTTGAAAAATCCCTCCTTCTGCTTCAGGCCCCTGGCCCCTGCAATGTCCAAAGGCTCCACAACCCTCTGGAGAAAACTGGGGGTGGTGGGGTGCAGGGACTATAGAGGAAGTGGGGAATACTAAAAGCCACCTCTCCCCTCCTTCCATTCACGGAAGCTTCCAATGAAGCATGTCTGTGAAGAGAAAAGCACACGCCTACGCAGCCATGTATATAGCTGCACAACAGGATCCCCTGCAGGGCCACCCTACACATCCAGAGACAGTATGGTGCAACTGTGCAAAAATGTACAATAAGACAAACCGTTCTTCAGATACTATCAAGATCCTTCTAAGTTTCAGCTGAGGAAGACAGACAAGCCCCAGGGCTTGGTAGTCACATTCTGATATTGTGCAGTCCTGTAGTCCATCGGGCCATTCTGTGCTTTTGAACACAGCCAGTATCCTAAAGTGTGTCGTCTCGCTAAATAAAATGGAGGTTTCCTATGCAAGCAGTGGGCTCTGGCACTTGACCGAAACCTCTCGTTTGATGGGTGGGTGGGTGGATGGATGGGGAAGCCCCGTAAGTGACCCCCACCTAGAGCTAGCTGGAAATAATCTAGAGAATCCACCTTCTTCCAGATATTCAGTTTACACACAGCTTACTCTTCTGGACTCCTCTTAGTTCCACAGGGCAGACTTCCCCAACCTGGTGCCCTACAGAAGTTTCTACAATTCCTGGAATTCCTGATCTTTGGGCAGGTTGTCTGGGGCTGATTTATTTATTCATTTGTACTAGTTCTGTACAGCTATTTTTCTTTCAAAAAATCACCGGGCAGTGATGAAAGTAGAAGTCCAAAATGTTTAGAAGGTGCCAGATGGAGGGAGGCTGCCCTGGGGCCTGTCATGCAGGGGCTGAAAGGCGCCACTTGGAGAAGCATCTCGGCCAAGTGGGAAACTGGAGCATCCCTCCATGTAGGAAGCCAACATGCTGGCCCAGAACCAAACCATTATTAACATTTACATTTCTATGCTGCCTGTAGCCGAATCTCGCTGGGCAGTTCACAACAGGATACAGAAGCAATAAACCAAATGACTCCAGGGTGGAGCCACAGAGCAGCACCATTCGGCTGCCTCAGGAATGACAGGAGGGGGCTCATCTGGAGGACGCAACCTTGCTGTGTTGTAGGTTCCTGCCTTCCATTCAAACTGATTTGCTCAATCTTCAGTGCTTTTTGAGGTGTCTCACTTGCCAAAGCCTTGCAGATACAACTCACAAAGGGTCAAAATCCAGGCCTATTTCTCAGTGAGATCACAGCTCTTCATTTCTGCTTTAGCATTTGTCAAAGAAATGGCCATGGCTTACATGCGAGTTCTCCACCATGTGGAAGCCATGATTCCGTGCCCCCTGTCCCAGCCTTTGTCTGCTCACTCGCTCATCTGCTAAAGCTTATTTGTATTGCTGCTAAGTCGTGAATACATCAGTCGCATGGTCTGGATTGGCACCTAATGTTGTTGTTGTTGTTGTTATAACATTTCTGGCTGCAGCTCTTCTTCCCGTCCCTTACAAAGAGAATTCCCAAACCATGGGCAAGAGCCAAGGATGCAAAAAGCTATGGGACCAGGCTGTGGCATCAATATTTGCAAGACTGATGCAAAATGTGGCTGATTTCCGTGCATTTGTACGTAAAAGATAAGCAGTCCTTGGCCATTTGCTTAGCTACAAAGATCCCCAGGAACTGGCAGGGCAATATGAGAACCAAGATAATGGTGAATTCACAGAGGTCAAATGTTTCCAGCTATTTTATGTTTATTAAGCTTGTATTTATTTATTTATTTATTTATTTATTCATTCATTCATTCATTCATTTAGGAAGCTTCTATGCCGCCCCATTCGCCGAAGCCTCGGGGCGGCTCACAACAATAAATAAATGGCCAAATAATCCAACCATTTTTATGATTCTATGATTCTTCCTTTGTAGATCCAAGTGCACAGAGTTTGAAATGCTCTGGTTCTGAAGGAACTGAAGTTTTGCCCCTCTGTTGTTTAGTTTTTCTTCAGTTGAGGTCCAAATGAACAGTCATTAAAAGCAACTGATAGGCACCAAAGATGGCTCTAAAGTGGATACAGGGATGAGGTTATATGAAGGTTAAAGAACTCTTGTATAACTTACAGCTTGTTTTAGGGTTATGCATGGGTTGTTTCCACCTCAAATAACCTCCACCAGCTGGTTCACAGGACAGGAAAAAACCCAGTCATTTCTAGTTGATGCTCACATAGTCATACTGCTGGATGGCATGAATCACAGCTCCCCAAGGATGAAGCAACCCACGACAGACACCATGTTGTATCAACTGGCCCATCATGATCAAAAGCTCAGATCCAAAGCAAAGCCTGCAAGGTCCCAGCAGGATCTCCCCATAAACAATAAGCAGGGAATTGTGATGCGACAATATGGCATCTTCCAGTGGGTAAATTACAGGGTGGGGTGGATGCCCTCCAGGATTATCCATATGACTCTATCCCCTGCACTGGCTCCGCCACTTCTCCCTGAATGTCAACTTTTTGGTGATTTCCCAGCTTTCGTGGCCTTCCTGCCGCATTCCAATAGGTTAAATGTCTCTTCTATGGCTTAATTTTTGGCAGTAAGCAGCAAAATGTTTGCACCCCGCTCACTTTTGATGACAGTCCTGCTTACACTGCAATGTGGTCCCCAGGAACTTTTCCAAAATGGCATTTGGCCCTTGGGCTGAGATTGCGTCAACGCTCCTGACACAAGGGAATGAAGCAAGGATAACGAGGGAGGGATGGGGGAAAGCAACGCTGCATGTGCTGAGGCTGGACTCTGTCAGCAAGGGTTACAGGAAAGGCTTCACAGCAGAGGTGGGTTGTGTGGAGGGATCTGAAGGGTGGTGGGGACTTCTAGGTGTCCTGGGAGAGAGTTCCATGTAGCAGCTGATCCTTCACGAGGTAAGCCAAACAACGTGACTGCCAGAATAACTTTCACCGACCAAGTGAAATGGTGCATGTTTTACCTGCACTGCAAATTTTAATTAGAGGAGTAAGAGGTCAACAGAAATACACCATATATAGCAGCAGATAAGGCAACTTGCGTATCAGATGAGGTTGATATTAGGAGAGCCAGTGTGGCGTAGTGGTTAAGAGCATGGGACCGGGACTCAGACGATCAGGGTTCGAGTCCCTGCTCAGCCATGGAGTCAACTGGGTGACTTTGGGCCAGTCACAGACTCTCAGCCCAACCTACCTCACAGGGTTGTTGTGGGGATAAGATGGAGGAGGAGAATGATGTAAGCTGCCTTGAGCCCTTTGTAGGAAAAAGGCAGGATATAAATCGAAAAATAAATAAATAAATATTTGGGGCTGTTTTTCTGGTGTTTTTCATATGTTGGGTGTACAAAATGACCCCCAATTATTGCTTTGCTATTTCCGATTCAAAAAATCATCTTATACACCAGTATACATGGGTATCTCTAGAAAAAAAGTGAGTATCTTTAGAGTCTTCGCATCCATTGAGACACAAAACACATGGGTTTGGCTAGTGCTGAGACAAAGAGTGTGGCATTCCCAGAGTCCGTGGATATATTGGTGGTTTTTCCACTTCCATGGGCGTCCTGCAGTTTCAGGCATCTTCTGGGGGGCTTATAACCTATTTCCCACAGATAAGGGGGTCCAACTGTATGATGAAAATTTTCACTTGGCATATAAGATGACCCCCCCTCATTTTTCCTCACTATTTCCAGTTTCAAGGGATGTCTTATACACCAGTATATACAGCAGTGTTTAAAAATACAAGGCCCTGGACTGTCAGAAATATTTCAAAGCAGGGCCAAAGGCAAAGTAGCATCTTTCAGGGCCACACTGCCACACAATGGTAGTGCTGCACACAGTATACACCAACACAGTTGGAAAGTCATCCCCCTTTAGCCCCCACCCCCTAACCTATCCCTGCAAAGAAGCAAAGCAGTGGGTGTCTTCACCCATAAACTCCTCAGATTTCTGTATCATATGGTGCATCTGTGCTGGACAGGACTGTGGGTTACTTAAAGGAAGAGGTCACTGTAAACACTGTTGAATGCTGTCCTTATGACAAAGCATTCAGCTCCTAGGATGTCAAAAAGAATTTATGGTGTAGGTTCAGCTCTTCCAAGAATTTGCTTGGGAGTTCCCACGTGAATCATGTCTACCCTTGTTTCACTTAGAACACACATTTTCCTTCCCAATTCAAAAGAGGGCCAATTCCCGCCTCACCCAGATTCTAGATTAAAATACACACAAAAAAACTAATTCCTTGAATAAATTAATGTTGCTCCCTGAGAAATTCTTGCCTGAGAAGTGACATTCTCATCTTTGGATCTCACTACACCTGCCTTCCTGGCAACACCTCCTTGACTTTCCAAAAAGGAAACTTTAACTGTTTTATATTGCAATTGCTGCAAACCATCGTGAGAGTCACTGGTATAAATGATAGTATAGAAAAGCTATCAAGCAAGCAAGCAAGCAATCTCAGCTTCTGAGCCTGCGCATGCAACCAAACTTCCTCAACTCATTGGTGCAAAGAACATACATGGGTAGCGCACCATGGGTCTCATCTGGAGTCCCAGCATTCACAGCATCTACTGCCTTTCCTTCTACACGTTTGATGCCTTCCAAAATGGATTTCATGCTTCAAAGAGCAGTCAACTCTGACAGCTTTCCTCATCAGGAGTTGTATTGGATTGGGCCTTCCATTGGCCATGCCAGCTGGGGATGATGGGAGTCACAGTCCAACACATTAGGAAAACCACAGATTGGGAAAGGCTATCATAGTACTTCGTTTCTCTATTGTCACTAAGAAATGTCTCACCTACAAAATGGTGCCTTATTTCATTTATACCTCACCTTTCCTCCAAAGAGCTCAAGGCAGTTTACGCAATGCTGTCCTCATGTTATCCTCACAACATCCCTGTGAGGTAGGCTAGGCTAGGCTAGGCTAGGCTGAGAGATAGTGACTAGCCCAAGGTCACCCAAGAGCTTCATGGCTGAATGAGGGAGCTTTACTCTTGGTTCTCCCCTGAGGATGTTCAAGCAGCAGCCTTTGATTTCTGCTTGTCTCAATGAAAGTGGCACCTGTCATTTCACAGGCTACCATTTGAGCAGACAAGCACAAGTGAGCTGTATTAAGGGCAAGCATCCAGAAACAAAAATCCAGCAACAGCTGCTGTCCTCACAGAGCCTTTGCACCTATTGTTAACAGGATATGCCCTCATTAATCCAGCTCAAAGCGGATTAACTCTGATGTGCAAAAAATAGATCCTGCACTGTCTGAGGTAAAGATTTCTGGTTGACCTGGATCAATATTCCACCGTGAGGATTCCATATTGACTTTCACAACGTACCTTCCCGCTGCTTGAAAAGTCTGACCAAGACAATGACAATGCCAAAATGAGTGTGAAAGAGCATCTATATGGTGCTTATGTACAAAAAGGACATGAAACATGGATTTATTCAGGCTCCCAATGATTCACAGGTAATATAGGGGATTTGGATTCAGACACAAACTACAGGTATATTTCACTTGCCTTCTTCTAAAACCAAGCCTTTAAAAGACCCTGTGGTAGAATTTAAGTTCATGAAACCCCATGGCCATACCTCAGTGCTAAAACAAGATGGCCAATGCACAAATAGGACAGCAAAACCCAACTCCATGTTCAGCGACGCATTCTACAAAGACTAGCTGCACAGGTTCATGCACACACAGAAATATGTCCTGAAACACACATTATGCATGACATTCCACAAGCAGTAAACTCTTTAAGAACTGGCAGGGTCATTTCAAATCTAGAACTTGCTCAATGGCACAACCATATGCACGTTCCTACAGATAAGCATGCATTCTCCCCAAACATCAATAGGATTGTGTCCTACATAGCAGAAGGACAATTACAAAGACTGGACAGGAAGGTTATAATACATTCAATTTTTTACTCGAGTCAATCAAGTTGTTTTTGGTACTTACAATTTGACCAAAATTCACATATTTTTGCAAACCACCCAGACTGGTTCTAGTGCAATGGTGTGTACCAAGAGGATCTAACATGCAATATCCAGCCAAGAGCAAGACAATTTGCATCATGCGCAAGCATACAAACCTAAACGGATTTCATCAGTACTTAAGGATTGTTCAAGGGGGGATTAATTTTCAGGTTTCAAATACATCTTTGCCCTCTAGGTGGTGCACAGTCAAAGCTTCCAGATATGGCTCAAAGCCTCCCCTCCCCTCCACTCCACACACACACACACACACACACACACACACACACATATCAATCCACTGCTAGCCTACAAACGCGCTGGCATTAACTTTACAATGCTGTTAGGGTCGTTTTTATTTTTAGAGGCTAGCTGCAGCATTAACTTGCAAAGCTGATTTCATGGAGTTTATTTTGAAAGCACACACGCGGAATTAACTTGAAATGATGCTCGTCTAGCATTTATTTGTGCAGATGAAGCCAAGCCCTCCCAAACTCAAAAGATTTAATTTGCTCTCAACTGTTTAAAAAGTTTTAAGTAGATAACAAACGCAATAATGAAAGTCAAAATACATTAAGCAAGCAGCTGTTTCTGCACTCCACTCAAATAGTTTCATATGGATAGACTGTCAAGAGAAGCATATTGTATCCAAAGCTCAGGAATGTATAGTTTATTTCTAAAAAAAGGTCATATGATCTATTCTTGGTATTAACATCAGTAAAGTAAAAGGTAATAATTTAGCTTGTTCTTCCCAACCTTCTCTTGACAATTCTTTAATATATGTGGAAGGACAAATATAGTACACAGATACAACATCAAGTGTATGTGTTGCCTGGAATCAAGGCTCTGATGTAGAGACAGTTCTACAAATGCTATTTATACAAAGAAGCACTAAGCGCTGCTGCCGTCTACAGCACCATTCAAAAATCATAAGCCATTAGGAATGGTTTGAAGTTTTTGTGGCTTTGACATATTAATGAAAGATGATGCCCCAATAAACAGGCATTTACACAATAGAAATGCCTATCATATTCTTGCATATACCCTTGAGAACAGTCGTTTCTGAAGTGCAAACATCTCCTTCCGCAGGTAGGAAATACCAAAACGACAAGGAAGGCCCTGCCAAGGTGGCTTCTCCACAGAAAATAACTGGTCCCTCTGCAGATGTGTTCAGAGTCCAGCCTCTTCTGCACAAGCAATGCTGTTCATAGGGGAGCAGCCTCATCCAGGGAGTCCAGAGCAGTTACCACTGCTGCAGCCAGTTACCACTGCTGCAGCCCACGGTTACAGGAAGAGCTGCAACTACGCCCACTTGGAACCCTGCAGAGGGTTCCCATTACTTTTACTCCCATCACAGATGTGTGCCTGACCAGGTGTTCACAGCCGTTTACTCAAAGGAGACATGAATTGCGTGAACCATGTCTCAGACGTCAATCTTATATATAATTACCTGGAGTAAGTGTTACTAAATTCCATGGGGTTTACTTCCAAGCAGACATGTATTATCTCCTGGGAAGACCATCGAGAAAACCAACAGGCGTGGAGCTCCAGGAGACAAAAATAGTTCCTGCACCTGCTTCCCACTGCCATTGACTGTTTTAATTTTTGAATCCAGTTATAATAGATGAAAACAAAAAAGCAATGTTAAATTTAAATCGATCTTCGACACTGGGTAGGCTTTCAGCCAAATTGTGTAACATTCCTTAAAGCTCTTCATACCCTTCATACTTAGGGATGGAGAATACATGGCCCTCCTGACGTTGTTGGAATACAACTTCCATCAACCTGCACAAGCATAGCCTGCAGTGAGACTGTCCCAAGTCCCTGGTTACCCATCTGGGTTGCCGTATGTGTTTGCACAACCCACATTCATGCTGGCTGGGGAAGGTAGTCTAGGTCCCTCATCTAAGCTACGAAACAATTCTACAAATGAAGTGATGGGGACTGGTATCTGTGCTTTGCCGTTACGGACACTATGGAAGCTGGACTAAACTCTTACTTAAATAGATGAAAGATGAGCAAACAGGTCTTGTAAAAAACAAAATGTAACAGCTAACACCAGGAACTTGATTAATTTGATACACGAAGGATAATGAGCACAAAGATCGAAGGTTATGGGTATCCACTCAAGGGCAGGAAAAACACAAAGGGAAAGATTTGCTCCCACCTTGCAAACAAGGCACAGAGGAGAGGCTGGGGGATGTTTAGGATACATCATATTCCATTAGAGCCTCACCTGTTACACAGAAACATAGAAAACAGAGCGAGTCAGAAGGGGCCTCCCGGGCCATCTAGTCTGACCTGTTCCCTCCCTACCCTCAAGATCACTCCCTCCCGGTACTGTCATGGAAAGAACCTCACTGCCTGCAGAGGGAGGGCACTCTGAATTTGAAATCCCATCTTCAACCCAGAGCACATTTTCAAGGCTGGAGCTGATATTCCAAATTCTCAGAAAGCAGCCAGACAGCTATACCCGAAGGATGCAATCTTATACATAATTAGACTGAAAAGAACAGAGCTGACCAACCAGGGAATGCTGGGAGTCAACACATTTTTCTGCCTAAGCATGCATAAGATTGTGCTCTTAGGGTGCAACGCTGTCCATTTTTAGACATGCTAGCTGGAAAATGCTGCAGGACTACTTTGCGCATAATGTTACACCATGGTATGGTCTGTTAAGATCCGGATTGCAGTTTCCAAACCATGGTCTGTCAAACAACTATAAACCACAACTAGAACCACAATCTGTTGTGCTGCCTGAAACTAGAATTGTGGTTTATGCCCAGTTTGTTTGTGCTATTGCCTTGAAATTGAGGTGTCTGGAAAAAGCAGTCTGAATATGAAACTGCATTAAAGCACGGCAAAATGGCTTGAGAGAAACAAACCAGAATCAAGGGAAACAAGCAGAGTTTCTGTCTATGCAACTACTCATGATTAAACCATGATTATGTGTGTATGTGCTAATGCTGCCATACAGTTCTCATGGACTCTGAATTACGAAAGTAGGAATTGGCTCAAACTGGAAAAAGCTTGTATTAACTGATGAGAGTTCAGGTTATCAAATAATGAATATGGAAACCTTGACTAATATGCCAAAAGATATATGGATCTTGACTTGATCTAATACAGGCAAGCAATATCTGGGTTTGAACTTGCAGCAGATCAGATAGTGTTGAATTGTGTTACAGGCTAATTGAACAAGGTGGGGTTTCAACAAATTTATTCTTCAAGACTTTGTATTGCCAGAATACTGAAAAATAAATGAATCTTCTTCATTTGATTATTGCCTTAAAATATGGCAAACTCGTTAAGAATGAAAAATATATATAAAGAGGTTAATTTCTCCAAACCATGGCTTTAATTCACTCAAATATAATAATCTTGTTCAACTATGTTTGTTACTTCTCACCACTGTGACATTAATGAAAAGAGAAGGAAACTGTAGCTCAGATACCATGTAAACTCCCCAATTATTTTAAAACCATTGTGCAATTCACACAAGAATGTGGTCACATTTATTACCAATAGAAAAACTGCATACACAACCTTAGGTTTGAAATGTAGTGTTTATGCAGAGAGGTGGTGAAAATATTAACCAATCTACTATCTTTTACTCTCTTCAGAGTCAAGTTTTCTAGCTAGAACCAGAAACTGATTATAACCAGATATTGGTTATAGCTGAAAAATGTTGATACACTAATTGGAATTTCCAGATCAGTGGATTAAAGACTTGAAAGAATATATTTATTTATGGTTTTTCCATACCATCTATATTTCTAGCAAATCTCAGGTTAGTTTACAAAGTAAAAAAATCAAAACAATTAAAAACCCCAAACAGCCAGTTCTTTAGTTAAAATTCAATAAATATATATTATCTAACAATTAAAAAACTGGGTATGACACCAGAATGATGTTGGCACCAGGCAAACCTCTGGGGAGCATGTTCCACAGTTGGGGGCCACAGCTGAAAAGGCCCTTCTCTTAGTAATGGCCCTCCTCACTTCTTTCAAGGAGGGCTCTTGGAGAAAGACCTCCACAGATGATCTTAAGGTTTGCACAGGCTTATACAGGAGACGTTTCTTTAGATATCCAGGCCATAAACCATGCAAACCGAGTCAACATCAGCACCCTAGTTGAGGTGCACTAAAGAATATATTTGGTGTAAAGATGATACAGTACAGTACAGCTGAACCTCAACTCTCACTGGTTTAACATTCATTCATTCATTCATTCATTCATTCATTCATTCATTCATTCATTCATTCAGGTTTTGTATGCTGTCCCACAGCCTCATGAATTTGTGAATTTGCCAGCAAAAACAAATAAATAGCAGGGTTATTTGGAGCTTTGTGGCCTACAGTGGAAAATCATCATCACCAGAGAGGGAGGGAGAAAAGCGGAGCGAGGGAGCGTCTCCAAAGCAGGCCTTCTTGCCCTGCCCACCCAGAAAGGGAACTCCCTCTAGCATTTCCTTGGTGAAAAGACTGAGAGGGAGGGTGGGGAATAAGAGTAAAAAAATGTAATTGATGAAGGAGCCCTCCTGGATCAGACCAAGGTCTGGGAGAGGGAGGGAAAAGATATCCTGTGCACATATGGTCAACAGTATTAAGAGGTAAGGTTTGGGGTGAGACCTAGAGATATTCCCCGTTTTCCACTTTCATGCAGGTCCTGTGCCTCTGTGAATGTGGAGGACTCGGCTGTACATTGTTTAAAAGCTATTGCCTCTTTTGAAGATCAGTGTGGCTGTTTGTATTGTGAAGCCAACATTGTTCAAACATACAGATAAGGAAAAAAGACATTCAGTAGTTAGACGTTCTATACTGTACTTCTTTTAAAAATACAGTAGGACCCCTGTAAATGCAAGAGATAGGTCCCAAGCTTCCCAGAATATACTGTATACGGAGCCCTCCACATTTGCAGGTGTTAGGGGTGCAGGAGGGAAAACTGTGACGATCTCTAGCTCCTTCCCCAGATTGCCATTCTGGGCCAGCAGTAGGTGGCCAGGTGTGTGGTGGCCAGGGCAGCAGCTGGGGAGTGCTCCCCACACTAATCTGTGGAAAGATGCAGTGCTTCTTGCGCAGGCCCAGTCCCTTTCCCTGAAATTTTCTATTTAGCTTTTTCAGACTGCAGTTAAGTGAAATCACAGCAACTGAAGCAACAGATATGGCAGCGGGGGTGGGGGGGTCTGTTCTTTGGAGCAATTTTTTGGAGTTCCACAAACCTGGTTCTGGTGGTGGTTGAGATCAAAAATATTTGCTGCATGGACAAGCAAAGGTCTTAGCTTTAGTGTGTTGTAAATCTGTATTTGGTTAAGATAGCACACTTGGATTTGAGATGATATAAGGATGTTTTGGACTTTTTCCTGCATGTGTCTTAAACAACTTTGATTGTCGAATTAATCTTAAATATTTGAGGCAAGATTTCAGTCAAGCCAGCTTATTTTCAAAGTAGGTAGCAACAAAGGGGTGGGGAGACACCTGACAAACATCTTCATAGCCTGAAATACAAATTTGGTGGGAGGGATTTGGGATGACGTTTTGCATGCCGCAGTTGCTCCCATTTAAATGAATATGTAAGTGTGAGAGCAATCTGTAAACAAATGCATGCTGCAGTAAACTGAATTTTGGTGACATCAACTCACTTTGTTCCATTCTTGCTCTTTCTATAAACCAACTAGCACACGATCAGTGGCAGGTGCCATTTTGTTTACATAGTAAGTTTGGTGTATTTCTTTTTTTAATCACCAAATCTACAAATATTTCAAACAACTCTATATTCCTCAGCACACAAAAAATATTTGAGAGTTGTCTAACAAAGTACAGCAACAGGTATTAAATGCTTCCCTCTATCAGCTCTGGATAGAAGTAAGAAGCAATCAGTTAATCTGCTGGGTACAAAACCTGCTTATTGGGAAAATATCATTTCAGATGTAGAGGTTTTACAAAAGCTATTTCACAAAGAACCTGTTCAATGGAACTTTCAACCAAATATTGAATTCCCTAAAGAGTTATTGAATAAAACACATTAAAAGTAGATACCATGTTTACTTATAGCACAAGCCTATGAGTAAACAAATAAATTCCACAGAATTCAGTGGGGATTACTGCCTGGGAACTGAGTACAAGATTGTAACATCAACAACAGGTAGACATTTTTTAAAAATGAAAGATATGGATATGTTGTGTTCCTTCTCTATAATTTTCTTTAGCAAAACATGTATTCTATTCCATATCTCTTCCACAGTACCATTGGCTTTGCACAACAGCCACAGCTATTAAAGTAATTTCTAAAGATGAAGAGCATAAAATGAAATCCAAAATTAGTCATCCTGAATCCAACTGGAATCAAAGGAACTGATGCTAGCTCTGAATAATTAAACCCACTGATTTCAGTGGGATGCAAGACTGACTAAAGATGCAATCTTACAGATGTTTAGATAGAAATGCAGACTACAATTCTGACCATTCCCCAGACAGGATAGCTGTAGACCTCTTTCCTGTCCAAACAGTAATAGGACTGTACCCTAACTCTCTTGATGAGGGAGGGGCTAAGATGATGATCTAA
The DNA here is from genome assembly GCF_004798865.1 of Varanus komodoensis. NCBI lineage: Eukaryota > Metazoa > Chordata > Lepidosauria > Squamata > Varanidae > Varanus > Varanus komodoensis. The sequence goes on from NW_025335548.1 coordinate 4,734,592, forward strand.
AAAGATATATCTGCATACATATAGAGATGATCTTAAAAAAAAAAAACTGTTCTGCACAGAAGCTCAACTGCAAATTCTGCGACTAGGAACTTTTTTTTTTTTTTTTAAGAAGGAACTTACATTCATGTGATTAGTGCTCATCTACACTTGCATATAGTTTCTATAAATCATGGCCTTATTATGGTCAGCCTAGAATGGCCCAGTCAGCCAGACCATACTGCCTTCATCTCACCCAGAGACAGAAACCTGCAATCTGCTGCAGGTCTCCGCTTAAAAAAAGGCTAGGTCACCTGAAGTTAGTATTGTAATATAGATGATCTCACTGAAGGCATTTGTGAGCCAAGTGCCACCACTTAACCAATACATTCAACAGTAGATTTTCTAGATGTCTTAACAAGAATAGTCTCCCAGAATCCATCTCTGGGCCAGGGATAAAGTAGACCGACAGTCAACAAACAAAAACTAGATATCCCTCTGAATGTTCCATCCAGGCAAGTGAGGAGGGCCACAGGTGATACAGTCCATGAGACTAAACCTTTTCCCATACCGTATTTTTCCCCAAATCCTGTAAATCTTTCACCTTCTTTCACCAAAATCGAAATTGCATTCTTCTGGATCATGCTATGGTGTTACAACACCGAAGGCAACATACCGAGTACAACATGCTATCTAGATGTGCTCCCTTAAGAAGAAAAACATGGGTGAGCTGCAAAGAAACCCAATATACAGGATCCATGGCCAGTTCTTCCCAAGGGACTGAAAGTGTAGTTGAACTGAGGAGACTGGAAATTTTTACTCTGGGTGTAGTGAAGACGACTAGGCCAGACTTCGCACTCTCAGAAATATAATCTATGTATTAGTGTGTGGCGAGAAGGCAGAAATCACTGATTTCTGCCAAAGGCCCCTATGTGCAGCCCCTCCTCCCTGTCCCATGTTATACTGCACCCCATTGCTCAAACCTTCAGGAGTGTCTTTTTCAGGGAGTACACTGGGCTGCAACAGAAATGGGTCAACAAAGCCCAAGTGTATGCAGAGCACAGCATGCAGTTCTCTGGATCCAAGCCAATCTGTTCCCAAAACACCACAAGTTTGAAGTGGTTATGCAGAAAAGTGCAGAACCAGAAAAAGTAGTAAAGATCATGAAGAAAATGAATTCACTTAAATGTAACCAAAAAGGAATAGTGTTCCCATTGCAATCAAATATTTCAGCTTTATGCAGAACACTAGTCTGATTTAAAGCAAACAACATTATGGGTTGTGCTTTTCATTCCTAGGTTTGTATTATGGTTCTAACTTTACGTGAAAAAGAACAGAAAATACAAAATGTTCAGCTTAAAATAAAATTTATTATAGTACAAGAGTGTTGTGTGCAGAAGATACATAAATAACATACAAAGCAAATGAAAAATGGAACACATAACAAACCACTTAAACTGAGGGAAAATATAACACATGCTAAAACAATGTTTTAAAGCATTTACATTTCCAATAAAGCACTAATGATGCCAAGAACAAAAATGGAAGAAAAAAAAGCAATACGACAAATATATGCTTGAATATCAAGAACAGGTATTGCCGTGGACAGAAATGCATACTAAACTTCATTAAGAATATTTAGACAAAAAAAGAGTTAATAATATTCAGTCAGCTTTTAATACCATATTTAAGATCTTACTTTTATGGTAGTAAGTTATTCTCATTGGAATGAAGCCACTGCTTCATAGAATCATGCCCAATAAGCTGAGACTCATACTATATTCTACAGTTATATAATGGGCAGTTTCAGATGCAGTTTAAACAACAGGTTGTTTCAACTGTCTTTTTAATGTGAATGCAAATCTACTTTGGCCAGAATGCTCTTTCACATTACAAATGTCTTTCTTCCCCACAGATGCTCAACAGATATAATACAAGATGACTATTAAGTCAAAGGAGATTAAGCCTCATATATGAACATTATGAGCTTTGGATTAACTAGGATGTTTATTTCATCCTAGGCAAGATGTTAGTAAAGGGAAGTGTTTAATCTGTTATACAGTTAAACATAAGTAAGTCACAGGAGGTCTGCTAAACGCAACAACACCGAGGACACCAATAAACAAAGCCAAACGCCTCAGAGATGCACAGTCTTTTGGCGTTAACTGAAACCAACTGCCCAGGTAAATAGTAAAGCTGCTGCTGGGTCAGCTGGTGAGCAACATTTCCATTTCAAGCTATATTTCAATCAAACTGAATGCCACACATTAACGGTTTCATGGTCTTCCACAGCTCTTGTGTAGGCTCACCTTTCTCAAAGTGTGGGGCTGATGTCCCTAAGGAGACCTGGGGAGACAGATATGCAGAAGAACGGGGGTGGGCACAAGCTGACAAGCCCAAGATCTACTCCCCAGGAAGAATCCATAAGGAGGACAGTATTACTCACTACTGTTATTTATACCTTACCTTTGTATTGTAACATTGCTTACAATAAAACTGTAAAAAAGAGGAAAACCTCAAACAACCAAACACCAACAACAACAAAAACAACAAAACAGCACCAGGTAAAATCAGTTGCAGGGTATCAGCAATAAAATCAATTTAAATCCTAAGAAATTTTTAAAGAAGCATGCAGGTTCTACTTAAAAGCCACGAGAGAATGGGCAAAGCAGATTTACTGAAGAAGGCCCATTAACTGAAAAGCCCCGTCTCTGGTACCCACCAGCCAGGCTGGTGACAGGTCAGATAAACTGATCTCAAAGCATTTAGGACTTCAATTGCCATTGCTGGCATTCTAAAATGAATCCAGAAACTAATAATCAAAGCAACTGAGACAAAACTGTGTAATTTACTCAACGTGTGCCCAGCCCTCATAAGCATTCTGATGACTGAATTTGTGCCAACTGAAGTTTCCAGACAGAATCTCCATCAATCTACTTCTGTACAGGAATGAGGGGAGACAGTAGAAGCCAAAGGCCTACTATTAATCCATCCTGAAGGAAAATGGTAGAAAGAAAAACACCATATTTTTCTATTCAGCTATACGATTATCAGTCATGCATCTACCAGTCCAGCTACAGGATTTTTCAGGGATCTTTTCTGTCATCCAGTGACTGACTGACTGACTGACTGACTGATGATTCAGGAGCTCCCTGAATGTATTTCTGCATAGACCTATTGTTTCCTGTCCTGTTCCCCTTGCTCCCCACCCCAACCAAGGTTTTAAAAGAACATCACAGGGCTGATAGGATCCCAATTTTTCATTTTGGTTAGGTGCATCTGTTGAAGTACACCACTGCCACCAATGACATAGTCCATGTTGATCTGAGGGACTGTTCAGAGAGCATTCTCATTTCTAGGATTCTTCCTGGAAATAGATTAATGCTAGGCCTTTGGGTTGTCACTCCCTCCCACAACTCCTGTACAAGAGCAGACTATATAAGGGACAATAAATCACTAATCCTCCAGTCATGCTGACCAGGGGAAGCCACAAAACATGCTGAATTTGCAAACAAGAAGCTTTCGATTAGCATTAGAAAGAACATTTGATGAATAAAACTTTCTTGCAAGTAGACATTATGAAAGAATGTTGGCCACGAGGAAGGGTTCTACTAATTATATAGGAATACAGGATGCTGCCTTAAGCAGAGACAGACCAGTGGCCCACTGAGCATAGTATTAGCTATTCAAAGACTAGAGAACCATTTTGGGGTGTGGGACTGCGTTGCCCCCACCAGGCCCACCATGGGCCAGGTAATATCAGGTGCTATGGCACCACCCCTAATGTCACCCTCCTTTCTCCCTTGATGGTGAAATGAGGCACAAAACTGTGCTTCCTCACACCTAACTCTTAACTCAGGTTCCACACAGCACTCAACCCTATTTCCAGCTAACTGCAGAAAAGTCAAGCTTCAACAGCACTAAAAGGCTCTAGTGTAGAAGCAAATGACCCAGTCTGCACATCACAGTAAGCTAGAATTGTGGGGGAAACCTGGCTTATCAGAATTTAAGAGTGTTGCTGCTTCCACTTGGCTCCCCCTTCAAGTGAGAGTAACTAAACAAACCTTGGCTTGTGACTTGGTCTTATCGGAGAAGAGACAGAACTGACTTGTTGTTCAGACATCACCAAAAAGAAACCATAGGTGACATGTTTGTGACTTGTTTAGCTACTCCTGCTTGCACAAAAAGTCAAGAGGAAATTATCAGACAGCGTATGAAAGGCACTATTTATAAACAATTAGCCAGAATTCCCCAGAAATTCAATTTACTGTGCCCAAACACAGTCACTATGTTACTCCATCACAGTTTGTTTGTTCTTTTCTTTCTTCTTTTACCTCTTGCCTTTTTTTGGAACTTTTAAAAATATGTGTTTATTACTCCTATGTTATAGTTTTGGTAGAATCTAGAAAATAAAAATCAAAATTTTGATGCTTAAACAATTGCCACAACTTTCAGAAGCTGAAGGCTCAGTACAAGCATTTTTCTAGTATACTGCTTTTGGAAGATTTAGTTGGACTTGCTATGAAATATTTTTCAACACTATGCTGACATTTAAAGTAAATTTAAACAAGGTTCTAAATATTGGTATGCAATTGTTCATACAAAAATCTTGCCAGCTTAATTTATTTTCAGCCTTATCCAGTTAGCTTAAGTTGAATGACTAACTGTACATACATTTGCTTGAAAACAACAGAACTTGCTTTCAAGTGCTTGGGATCAAGATACTAAAATGATCATGGGGAAAAAAAATTAAAAATTGTAATTTTCCCCAAAACACCAGAAGATCCTGACACCAGTAAGAAATACCCACTTATAAAAATGTATGATTTGAGAATTAAATTTTTCCTACATCTATTGCTCCCATTTTTCTTTATTAACAGTTATGCTGTTTCTATTTTGTTGCATTGCAACATATCTATAACATTGTCACAACCCCTATAAATTCCCTTTTGACTTTATTTCTTAAGCACAGTACAACAGCAAGTTCAGACAACACACATTTTCAGGTTTTGTTTCAATTTGCTTTCTGAAAAAGCAATTAAAGCAATTTGTATAAAAATTGGATACTAATTTGGTATCATCAGCAATATTTACAAAACATGGAAAACAAAAGAACAAAACTAAAATATCGGGAACTGTGCAATCTAGAGCAACTGGAATGTGCTTATAAAGGTGAAAACAAACCCTCTGAAACTAGAGCCCACTCCTTTAGTTTTGCTCTCCCCGACCTTCCATTCTATACACTACAGTAGTGGAGATGTCCTCATTTGACTCGGGTGACACTTTTTTCCACACAGTCTCTTTTAATGCAAGTTCGTGCTGAAGACTCTCATAGTCCAATGGTCCAAAGGAGTGCTAGTTGTTCAAGCAACATACATCATTTATTAGATTACCGGAGAAGAGAAACATTCTAGAATTACTGACATTTAGCAATTAGCATTTGCAGGCTGTCAACTCTCACCACCCACTATCACTATTTAACACACTTATCAGCTGGAAGACACACAATGGGAGGTGTGTAATTTGGAAGGAGGACTTCTCCCCCAAACAACTTTAGTCACACAGAATATACTAGTAGCATTCAGGAGCTTCCACATCATACTATGGTTTCAGAAGCTCTCTTTCTCCCATACCTAGGCGTTCACACCATAGTTCACTATCAGGAGTCTGAAGGGGCCCAGCCTTCCACCTGACCTTGATGGACAGGGACTGTTTCCACAATGACATGGTGATTCCTACCAACTTTAAGGCTTGGTGGAAGAGCTAGGATTGCTCAGCCTCCACATTCCTAAGGAGCTCCATGACTGAAAGACCCCAGTCATTCTTTCCACTTTCAAATCTGAAACTGTAGGAGAGTGCTGTGAATGGTCCTTGAACCTTGCCCACAAGGGACAAGGGAAGAAACAAAGTCTTAGCAAACACTATTTTTTGACTTGTCTCCTAAGGCCAGTCAAAAAGTGTAGATCCCTCCCCAATTACTCACTGAGATCCTGAAATCTAAAAGAAAGATAAGCAAAGTGTTTGGGTGTGCACACAGAATTCTAAATCCCAGCTAGTGTATTTAGAAGAAAGGCCATCTGGGAAATTGCTTTCCTTTGCACTACATCTTCCAGAAATTAATATAGCCAAAACCAACAAAGATAGCAAAAGACACTTTACCACTACTACACTGAGCAACAAGAACAGTACTGGGGCTCTTTCTCTTTACCAGTCTCTGGACCACAATTGTTATCAAAACAATTGATAATTTGTACTATACTTCTATAAGGAGTTGTTATGATTTTTATTCAAGTTATCCAGTTACAGAGTGATAGGTTTTGTTTTTCTTTTCATATTATATCTGTGAGCAAACACACTATGATACAAGGAGACTGGAACAAAGACTGCTGAGTATGTCAATTCCCCTTCACAAGTATTGGCTCAGGAGACTTAGACCCATCTGTAAGTGATAAATGAAGTGTTCCCAGTCTTGCTTGAGGCTAGTCTAAATAGACAAATACCAGGTAGGCTAAAACAGTAGCAACAGCTGGTACACTGTCACATGCCAAGTTACGGTAAGGCAGTGTCTAAAACAATACACACTCAGCATCTGGTAATAAGTTCCAGTTATAACAGATTTGGCATAAACTGAATTGGAACACTCAGAAGTTAAGGCACTGATGCAGTATATGTCATTGAGCGATCTAATTTGGAAAGTAAGAAACCTACTACACACTCTGCACACAAAATCACAGAATACCTCCAACTTACCCGCTGATCACCACCTTCCCTGCGAGGATCAAGCTTCTTTGCAAAGTGCCTCAAATTATCATAGTTATGGAAATTGCACAAAGAAACCAGTTCCTGCAATGGTAAAAGGCAACACAATTTATAAAATGCTTTGCTCATCTGTAGCGGCCTTCCCCAATTTGGTGCCCTTGAGATATTTTAGACTAAAATTTCCATCATCCCTGATCACTGAAAATGCTGGCTGGAACTGATAAATCCAAAATATCTGCAGGCACCAATTTAGGAGCAATGCTCTGTAGTCTGCCATAAGCTATCTACACATAATGAGCTTCAGGACCAGTAAGAAAAGCTCCTTCACTAATTAGAAATTTAGAAGAAAATTCTAAAATTGTTTTGAAATGCAGCTTAAATGTAAGAATGTAAGGATTCACAGAAGAATCTATCTATATTTTTGGCAGCCAAAGCAACCAATGGTATTTGCAGTGCTGATGTGAAAATAACTTGCACACTTTTCCACCTATAAAATCACCGCCCCCCAACTTTCTGTAATACTGACTGGCTGCAGCTCCAGAACCCGTTTCAACAGTCAGCTTTCTTCCCAGTGACATCACGGTAGAATAGTGGTAATTTGCTTTCTACCAGAACAATTAGGGAAGAAGCCAATTCCTGTCTTTATTTTAATGGCATCAAAGTTGAAGCCAACTGGGACACTGAACAGCAGTGTGTCTGCCAGCACAAGTTTTCAACAAGCTTTGTGGTGTTATGAACACACCCTTTTCACTGAGAATGTTCAGCCTTCATCTGGATCAATCTAATAATGGACACATCAGGACCATCTGTTAATTTGCACATCCACTCAGATTTCTGAAGTTTAAGTTCAACCTTCCCAGCCACCATCATTGAGATTTTTAGTCAGCAAATCTGAGACCTGTGTCCAAGCAAAATGATCATGGCAGTTCTGATGCTGACCAGTAACTAATATTTAAAAAGCCAATATTCAAGAAAGAGCCTTGCTTACATGACAGAAATGTATCCCTTTAACACTATTTCCCATCTTGTCCAGAGGTGGTGACCAGCACATCATGCCCATAACATTAGGAACAACCAGGAGGATACCACCAGCAACTCCAGATTTTGCAGGAAGACCAACCTATATTAAATGGAAAAACAAGAATACTCCCATTTAAATACGGTAATGGACATCTGTAACAGCAGCAGTACTACCGTTAAGGAAGCAGCCCTCCTGTTGCTATGCTAGCACCAGACTTTTTACACTACCTTGGTTTCTGATGTTAAAAAGCAAGTAAACTATGAGCTGAGCTGAAGTCTATCCTCACACAATTCCTTACTGCATCTTCTTTATGTGTCCATAAACACAAAATTAAGACAAAAATGGGTGAAATGCCATGGAAATTTTCAGTAATGGTAGGGCAATTAAGCTCTTTGGAAGAAGGGGAGAGACGAACAACTGTCCAACTCAGTTATTATGAGGGTAATGAGAAAATCACATCAATAAGACCTGAAAACACATCATAGAGAAATGACAACACAAAAGGGAAGTCTATTGCTCTCTCAGAGGCAGAAGTTCAGAGGAGAACCCATGAACAGCAGCTGAACCCTAGGCAACAGCTCGGTGCACCAACCACTCCACTATCCAAGAAGTGCTGTCACTGAAAGTTCTAAGTATCTCGTGAGGCACAGGTCTTGGCAATTATACATGCCACCCTTTTTCAAGGATCCCCCAATTAGTAAACTTACATCCCATGTATTATTTAGTAAGTCCCCTCACAGTGCTTGTGGGGTAATTTTGGCTTGCCGATCGAGAGCCGGCGAGCCTTGGTGGCACAGTGGTGATCACTGCTTTAGTTTAAAAGATCCATCAAACACTAGCATCTGCTGCTCCAAAAAGAGAGTTTTAGCATCTCGCTTTGGCTGTTTCCTAGTAAGAGCCTATTGGTTATATACAATAATATCAACTATGATACCTCTTTACCAAATGCCAGTATGAAAAAGGTACTTACATGAAAGGCAAACTGTCCTGAGAAGTCATACATGCCACAGGAATGCATCAAACTTAGAGTGTTCCGAACAGCTTCAGGACTCAGGACTCTCTCACCAGTGATTGGGCAAAACCCGCCATTAGCTAATGTTGCTGCCATCACGCTAGCTGATTCACAAGTTACTTCGATGGAGCATAACTTGAGAGAAAGAAAGATAAAGGGTGAGAAAGTTTTGACTCAACTAAGTCAACCCCTCCCCTGCCCACCACCTGCTGCCACCTAGATGTTTTGGACTTAAAACATCCTTAACCAGCATGGACAGTGGTTAAGCTATGAAGGGCTAATATGAATAAAAGGACTGCCTTAAAAAAAAAAAAAGGAAAACTAGATCTGACCATAAAGTACAGTAGCATCCTGCAAACAATGTAAGCCTGAAGACTTGTCATTGCATTAGGAAAGGACAGTGTACCTTAGAGAAAACATTAACATGCCTGGTTTTCAAATTAATAGTAGGCAGGCATTTTCATGATCGAGATAAACAATGCTGTTATTATGGATTAAGTGTTTACATTGCTAGCCAGTTGGAGGAAATTTTGTCCAAACTTACTTTCTGGTCAGCAAAATATTGTAAACTGCTCTGATTTAATTATGACTACTCTTTATAATCAAAATACATGATTGAGTGGTTATGAAAGTATATCGTATTACAGAAGAATCCAATCTTAAGGCAAAATCATGACAATTCATAGTTAACACTAAAACTGTTTAATGTTACTTTGAACAGATTTGTCAAAAAAAGTTCCAATCAGCTACTTTTTATGGGATCAGAAAATATGCTGGTGATTCTCTACTTAACCATTTAATCTTTTGTCATGCCATTTCTGCTTCAGCACACTATTAGGAAATGACACCATCTCCACATCATATCATCCCTGAAAGCAGACGCATACAATTCAACAATGTCTGTCGACAGCACATTTCCCATTAGCTGCAGGCAGCAAGAACTCTGGATTGCTTGAAGCATATTCAATTGAAACCAAGGTTATCCTTTTTGGTCATATGCTTGTATACACTAATTCCATACTGTGCTAGTAGAAGTCTGCTCATACACTGCAGCATTTTGCATCCCTTCAAGACCTAGGAACTTCTTGAAAAGTCATTCTGAAGACAGAGGACTATCAAGGCAGGCTGGACTGATTTTAAACAATTATGTGTATCAGGAAAAAGTCTGATTTAAATCAATATTTTAAACTACCTACATTTCCTGAATCATGATGCAAATTTGATCCCTGAACCATGTTAATTTACAACTACACAGAGGACTGGTGGCACGGTTTCATTCTTACAAGTAGGTTTTGTATCACATATCCTTTATGCCATTTATGGAGATTCCTGCATTTCTTTGCTTTTTATAGGGATATAGAGAGAATCCCTTTCTTATAAACCAGTACTCATGACTATTTGAGGTGATCAGTACAATCCCACGCGTCTTCTCAGAAATGTTCCATTGCGCTTCTTTGCACAATGGGACAACTCTCTGTGGTTTAACCCACTGTGGTTTAACCTCACATCATTTAACTCATGTTAAATATTATTTAATTCTCACATAGCTCATATTCACTGTGTTTGCAGGGGCTGGATATGTTTGTTAAAAAGAGAAGTCAAGATTTTCCAGCATGTTGCCATTTGTGTTCCCATACTTAGGCTACAATCCTATAACCACTTGCCTGAGTGAATGCCCCACTGAATTCAAGGTCCAGGTTTGGTTTAAAGTCAAGGCCCAACCAAACCTGGTCAAAGTGACAACACAGACTGCTACTGCTGTATCATCAGATTATGAAACATTCATACAATAGCTGTATCCATTTCAATCTTATGTATGAAAGGACTTCAGAATGAACCCTCCTTTCATCAGGTAACTCTGCCTTCCATACTACACATATAAGCACTGTACAGCCATGTATGGTTGCAAATTCAGCAAACAGAAGAAAACCATGTTAGTATTTTTGTGCTGCAAAGGTTCATGGGAAGATTAAATGATTTTCTCTGGTTTATTGAATATTTACAAATGTGTATGCATATATGCTGGTTAAATGTGCAGCCCAGAGAAGTCAGAATAAGGCTAAAAAGTTAGAAATTCAGGAGAAACCTCTAAAACAAGCTGGAAGCTCTTTCTGGGGATTCCCAAATGTGCTTTAAATATACAACCTGACTCAAATTGTTAGATACAAGTTGCTAGTGAGATTTTATGATTCGCTAATGCCGCACTAGATCTTGTTACTACGTTTTTTCTGTCTTTACAAAATACGCATATTTTTAAAAGTTAATATTGTAGTATGATTAACCACTGATCCCAGTTCTGAATGTTTGGTTAACATTACAGTTGCTTTATCCTTTTTAGATATTTACATTTTCTCTTTGGGGACTTCCACTGAAAAGAATTTGAAATAGGTACCTGGAAGTAGAAATCCAATATTCCAACCATGTCTGTTCCTTCTGGAAAACACTGGAAAACAGTATTGTTATGATGGTCATTATTATTATATACTAATTTATTAATTTTATCTGTATTACCCAACAGCCAAAGAAAGCATATTTTAGCATATTATGCCATACTAAAGGTGCAATCCTATGTATGTTTAAACAGAGAAAAGGCCTATTACACCTAGCATATTCTAGGCCTTTTTTCTATCTCAACTCATAAGATTGTACCTTAAAGAAACTACCATATTTGAATTAAAGCTTTTGAGTTTAATTTATGAACTCTTTCCAGTACTCAGCTGAGACTGCAAAAGCAAAATGGGCACTCTTTAGACTTAAACTCCAACACATATTTGACGAACTTTTCACTGACAACTTCTGCAGCTATTTATATTCTCAAACTAAGAAACCAAAGTGCATTTCTAAGGAGTTCCTTTTATACACCACTAGCAAAAATCCATGAAGCCTTTTTGGGAAAAGCCTGAGGATATGTATGATGAGGGTTAAGTTTCTTGCCCTGAACCAGCTGAGGGTTCTTGCCTTCTTCTACCCATAACCAGCTGCTCCTGTTGGTCCTACAAGCAGAACGAAAGTTCCCAATCATATCACAATGAACACAACCAGTTCAACTTTAACAGAAGTCTGTGACTGTGATTTCAGTATACATTTCACTTGAGTGAGTGAGAATATACTCTGACACACATCAGAATTCAGCAGAAGAGCAATTGGCATAAATTTTTGTTGCTCTGTGGAGTAAGCCTGTTTTGTCCCCACTTAGCTTTGCAAAAGATACACCAGTAATTCCAGTACCAAATCAGAATCAACTTTCCCTCCCTTCCATATTTCTACTCCCACCCATTTAAAAAAGATCTTTTGAATGCATCAAGATATTACTTTTATTCATTTGAATATTGGATTGGCACTTTAAACACATTCATTATAAATGTACATGTTAAAGTCTGCTTTGGGGATGGGGAGAAAGTAGTACCATGAGAGCACAGCCAACAGTCAATTAGCACTGTGAGAGGTAGCCTGCTGCAGCCCAGGAAAAGAGGCAGCCTCTGAGCTCATTCCTGGAGAGAACAAGGTCCATTTCCCCATAATGCATCAAGTTCAAGTGAACTGTTATATCTGTCACTACTGTTGTCCTTCTACTATGCTGCTAACTGCTTTGGGAGCAAGGGAAAAGCACTGAACTATTTTCTATTAGCAGTGCTGAGAAATTGTTCTGTGTAGTTTTTGAGTAGACAGTATGCAAATTTAAGAATGTGGAGGCAATGTAATCCAAAAACATACCTTCTTCTCTTTCAGGTAGTACCCTATTGCAAAGTTTCGATCACCACTCTCTCTTTCAGACTGGAACCTGGAAAAAATGAAGACACACACACACACACACAAATATAAAACTAGGTATGTACTAGCAGTACCAAAAGCTTCAAGTCTGGATAAAGCTTTTTTGTAAGATAGAATAGGCCCTTTAAAAGCAAATCTGTAACATTTATTTAGAAAAAGTGTTGTAACTATTAGAGTAGAATTTGTCACAATATTTAGTGGGATTCAACACTACCCTTGCCACTTTTAAAACAAAACTCATCATACACCCATATACTGATGTTAGTGGAGATGACTCTGCCACCTTCTTCAAGAGGGAGGCAAAGCAGCTGCATACTTGGCAAGACGTAAATCATTGCTGAGTATGAGAAAATATTACACTATGCGGATTATTCCAAATAAAGGCCAAATTAGCATTGTGGGCTATTAGTGGCCTGAAAATATTGGGCATTTCTGATTTGACAAAGTTTCCAATAAAATTACACTTCGAATAAGGAAATCAGAATGGGACTCAGAAGATCAACAGTGCTAACCTGTACAGAGTTCAATAGACTTACTTCCAAGTAAGTGGATACAGGATTGCAGCCTAAGTTTCAAGTATCTGTGACCTCTGCTCTGGATTCCAGCCATGGCAAATAAAGGTCAGGACAAAAAAAAACTTCCCTTGTGCCCTGGCTCAAAATTTCACAGATGCAACACACAATACTCAATTTTGCTGCAAAGAGCATTTCTAGACTGTATGTCATTATATATGTGGACTTGGGGAAGGAGGGGCAAGCTATAATTACCTCCTAACTTGAAACTAGGTCAGTCTCTAGCTGTCAAAGGACACAGCAGAGGCTGTTTCTTGACAAGCCACCCCTGGAAGTAAATTACAGAAACACTCTAGAGTTTGTCCTGGCTTTATGTTGCTTTATGACAGCATCCAAGACGCTGTTTCTGCTTCCCGACTCACAAAGATACTCATTCTTTGGTCTCAGCATACCCAAGAATTCTTCAAGCCAGTCCAAATAATCCCACAAGCTAATTTCTAACTGCAAAAGACAGAGACACCTTCTCAGCAGCTGCCATCAACAGTGCAACTCCCTTTCCAGAGGAGATGCTTAAATGCCAAAACATTTTTCAAAAGACAGTAAAGTCATTTTAATTAAGCTCACTTTGGTTGACTGCAGCTTAGTTGACGAAGCAAGGGCATTTCAGAATGCTTCTTTTTGGTGGGGTATCTTGTGCATGGTTAAGCCAGGATTCCCTCTTGCCCCCTTGCTTGGGCATTTCCCTCCCATTTAGTGAGATTTGTCATGCTTTTAGCACTATAAAAGCATTATTGTGGTAAAAACATCTCTACTCGTGGAAGAAAAGGGTGCCATTGTGGGAAGAACTAATGGGCACCTTCCCTTTCCTGTTCAGTTATCGCAGGGGGCATCAGCAAGGTGTTACTGGAAGCAGCAAGCCAGCTCCTTGCAGAAGAAAAATCACTTTTTTCTCCACAGAAAATGTGAAGGATACTATACTCCATGACTGATTGTTTTTTTGCAGAAAACAAAACCTTGTTGCTGCTTCCTGGAAAAGCCTATAGGGAAGTGATGTTCACTCCCACACTGGGGCATGAGAGGGGCAGCACTAGCAAGGTACCTCCTTGAAAGTCTTGAAAAGCACAGCACAAAGCCTAATACAACTCCCTTCCCCACTTTCTTTGCACAAGGCACTGTACTGATTTGCAGTAATCATACATTTCACCAGTAAATCCAAATCTGGAAGTCATTAGTTTGAACCCTTTATTACTTAGTTCATGTTCAATTAAAAATAAGGAGAAATTTAAACTAAGAAATATACTTACGTGGCATTACTGAACCCAACATACTCATTTCCAGCCATCTTATTCATGAACTGCATCACCTATTTAAAAAACATCACAACTTTTTCAAAATGTGCAATAACAAATTCCATTATGCAAGCCAATGGGGAGGGTTCAGATGCAGTACCAAACCACAGTTTCACGTATGGAAGCATTTGCCTCTAGGTTGCAGTTTATTATGTCTGACCCAGAAACTGTGCCTAGTTCAAACAAATAAGCAAGATCAAACCATGGCTTAAGATCCTAAATTGTTTTAAGAACTCATAGTTTAAAAAGAACTACAGTTCAGGTGTAATGACAAATTGCAGTTAGTTTAAACAAGAAAGGAGATGCCATTGTGTTTGAGAAGAAAAGGTAAGCATGCAAGCCTGAGGCTTGTCCCCATAATGTTAACTATGATTTAGTATTAGGTACGAAATGAGATTTAAGTTCTACTGCACAGTTAGTAGCCCTTATGTGCTCAATCTTATGTGCCCTTCCTTTTCAAAAATAAGTAAATAATATTTAAATGTCACTTACATAGTCAAATTTCTCAGCATTATTTGCTCCTTGCTGAAAGGAAAGAAGACATATTTACAAATGTTGTTAATACACAGAAAGATTCAGTTTTAATTTAGTCTACAGCTACTTAAATATTACTATTTAATATTAAACTATTATTTTATTAGTCTAGATGCCTAAAGATAGATCTCTAAATCGTTTTAATAAAAATTCAAAAATACTACAGAAAATTTCAATTTAAAAGTTACCAACATGCAGGAAATAGAATGAAACATTAAATAAGGCTAGCTTTATTTTAAATCCTTTCTATCCAATTACAAATTAGTGCCTGGGAAATTCACTTGCAATTTATTGCAATCAGTGGATAACATTTAACTTTCCTATCTCATTGTCCATTTTGTTTACATTTTGCTGGATACTAGGATATTCAACATGATTACTAATGCATGGGGTAGCCCTTAAACAATAAGCTAAAGAGTGTTACCAAGACAAATATTTTGGGTTACCAAGTTGCTAAAAAGACGTATGTATGGTTTGCTTGTTTTTTGGCTAGGATCAAACAGTCCTGCTGGGAGTTTTCACTTCTATATCCCTCTGACACCTGATAAAGCTGATCTCAAAAGTCAGGAAATGACTCCAACACAGCATAATAAATTGCAGTCAGGGAGAGTATAAGGGAAGTCCGGATACACACCTGGGAAATCCTGTATGTGCCCACAAGCATCTTTGTATCCAAGCCATTAATGTTCTCTGGTGTGACAAAAACTAGGATAGCAGAAATACTGCTCATAGCTAGTTCAGTAGATTCGGTAACATGTATATGAACTGACAAATATTTAGTAATGTCTAATTTGGAATCAGAAGAAACTAAAGAACTGGACACAATCCTTATGTTCCCCCTTATGTTCACTCAGACAAAGGACCCAACTTTAATTCAGCATCACACCCTGCTTCTGAAACCCAAGGGGACTATAGAAAGGAAATTCTACAAATTCTGTGATTCTTACACTGGTATAGCCTACACCAAATCTACATTGTCTAGATTGTGTGTGTATCTAGTCCACCTAGGGCCTACACAGGGAGGAGGAAATTTCTATCCAAAAAGAGGAGTCTTACTGCCTATGCAGATCTCACCTTACACTACTCTGGGTTCTGGCCACATAATCAAAATTTTGTTACAGATACTTGGGCAGCCAGACATTGAAAAGAATATTCCCTTTAGTCCAAAACCCAATTTAACTGATCAATATTTCCTTCCAGATGCAGCCTCTTATTTTCAGGAATCATAACAAAATTTCATAAGTACATAATACTATGGAAACATAGATATAAAGTGTAGATAGGACACTTTAATAAATAAGGCAGATTCTCTGATTTTTAAGGGTTTACAGTGGCATAGTATAATGAACGTTCTTGTTTCCCATAGGGACCATCTGGCAACTATCAGTGTCTAAAAGACTAATCTGCCAGATATTTTCAAAAAAAGTGTTAAGTTTCCATCGCCATTTTAAAAACAGACTCTTCAGATTAATGTCTCAGTTAAAGCCACAAAAATCATTTGGTTAATGATTTAGCCCTGCCATCTAAAAGAATGCCTCAAAAACAATTCAAGAAGCATTACTTGCACTCTAGTGAGGAGGAGGAAAAAAACGGAAGCCTATCTGTACAGAATTCTACTCAATGAAATGCATAAAGCCAGCCTCATTTCTCATTCTACAAGTGGATTAGGGAGTTGCAGATAATCTGTTGAAGCTACACGCACCAGCTCATCTAGTGATGTGAAGTCATACACGTATGATCACCAGCTGAAAGAATACCACACTGTTGTGTCAATGTTAAGCACCAATAAAGTAAAAATGCTGCTACCCACAGAGTCAATGACTATATATGCTAAAAAGGTTAAGCATTGTGTTGAAAGTTATTAGAAAAACAAGCTTTTTAAAAAGTGTAACTCCAAATCTGTTCAATGAAAAATAATTAAAAGAAGAAATTACCAACTTCATTGAACTGTTGCAGTTGTCAAAATATTCCATAGATCCTAATGCTGTAAAATATGTAACAACATTTAAACCACAAAAACCTTTTAAATGCACAATGATTGTTGCTTTGGGAAAGTGGGTCAGCATTAGTTATGGGATGTTGTACTGATCACTGTTGTATGGTTAAGACAGTTAAACTGAAACAAGTTTTGCGTTTCTCCCCTACATTTAATGGAGAAGAAAGATGCTTAATGCAAGAATACAGAAATGTTTGTTTCTCTCCCCACCCAACCCCTTAACTGAAAAAGGATTTCACAGTTTTAAAATTAGCAGAATAAATATAATAAAAACAAGTCTGAGAATATAATCAAAGCAAACTTATTTCAGTGTTTATCAAATTCAGAGGTTTTTTTGCCTTTCAACTCCAAAAGAAACAAACTTTTTTCCCCACAGCACCTTTAGATATCATTAAGTATACTGATAAAGATGCCGAGAGTCTTTAAAAAGCAAAACCCTAAACCTTGATTTAGCTTGCAGCTCATGAAGTCTTCTTTCCAATCTAAATCTTAATGTATATTCTTAACTCATCTATTTCACCTTTTTCAGACAATGTCGCCAAGTCTAACTTTTCCCTTAAAAAAAAACAACAAATTAAAATGAATCAAGAAGAAAAAGTGCACTGAATATTGTAGGGATTGCTTTGCACTCTGACAATACTGAAGATACATCTACTCATTTGAAGTAGAAAATGAGGCGGTTCATGTTGTCTCTAAGGTTTATTTTGGTTCAGGTCTAATTTTGCCATTTCTGGAATCTCTCAAATTTTATGAGTATTTAAACTGTCTGCAGATGTATCATGCAATATGTAACTTCACAAACATAAGATATACATATATACACTTACAGTGTGCATGCTTGCATGTATATTTATGTGTATATGCACACTATTGTGTATATACAAATGCATGTCTATGAACACAAAATACTTTGAGACTAAGACAATCTAATGATAGGAACATCACTCATGCACATTTCTTAAAGAGATACACAATTTCAATATTTAATAAAAACACAGGATCTCATTTTATTTATACTAACATTACATCAGCATGCAGTTAGATCTCAGCAACTTATGGAGTATGTTTAAAAACTGTTTTTAGTTTTGAGATACTAAGTCACTAGGTATATAAAAACATGTTTAATTCTGTTTTTAATGTTGCTCTTTGAGCTATATTTTACAAGTTTGTGTTATGTTTCTAATGACTGAATACATTAACCAGCCAACACATTTCTGAACAATCATTATTTAGCAAGTAAAGGCACAAGCCTATGCATACTTAGACAGAAAAAAGGCCTACAATTTTCAACATGCCTTAAATTTGTATAGTGTTGTGCCCTTAATTGTACTGAAGTAGTTTCTAAACATGAAGATGCCTCAGAATCAGTTACCAACAAGTACTTTGCCTGCTGAATAGTAAAGAATTCTGATGCTCATAATTCTATTTGCAATTGTTACATGAAACCTTTAAACACCAAGGACTGTCTATTAAATTATGGGTTTGATTCAGATTTAGTCAGGTTTAAAGTAGACATACTGAAATCAATGAGACAAGTAAATCACCACTAACTTAAGTTCCATTAATTTAAATGGGTCTACTCTAAGCATGAATTAGTCTAGTTCTATTAGCATGTAAATAAATCACACAGAAATGGCAGTTATCAGGCTAGACTGAATAGAAACATGGGGGAAAGTGATCTATGTTTTTAAAAATCAAAGATTAAAGGTATAACCATTTATTTGCAGAATTATTAAACTGCATAATTGGCTGGAACACGAAATGGCAGTAGGGTGTGTGCACATGGACAGTCTGTGGCTGTATGGTATGAAGACCAGGATTGTTCTATGATACATCCATCTGTCCTCATACTGATGCATGCACACATTGAACTGCTAATTTTCAGCACACTATAGTGTAACTAAGAAAATGAACCTGAGGAGAGTCTGTAATGACTTCCATGGGACTAAGCAAATGACCTATATTCTACAATACAAGAGGGAAATGAACTATTCTTACCCCACTCACTAATGTCATTAGGGGAATACAAACACTCCATTTTTTATATAACTGAATGGCTGTCATTCATTCCCACAGGGCAAAAGAAAGAGCTCTACTTGACGACAACACAGCAGCATGAATTATAATATTAATATAAGTTTCACTAATTAATGTTAGAAATAGGGGAAAGTGGTAAATTAACCATTCTACTATACATAATAGTATTTAGGATATAGCATATATTTATTTTTGCAGCTTTCATTAATGTCCAGAAATTAAAAACCATCTGTAAATGGTTTTCTTCAATCCTACCCTGAGAACATAATTGGAATTCTTTAACGGCATCTTAGCTATACCACCCAGTAATAACTGCAGTACTGACCAAGCCACAAAGGTAATTGAATTTCCAACTCTTTCCTCTACATTCACAGCAGAAAACTTCAAGAAAATCTTTTCCCTCCAGCATATTTTTTATCTCCTATTCTTTATAGTTGTTGAGATTTTTTGGAGCCTCAGTAGAAAGAATAACAAGAAGAGTCCTTCAGTATACCTTAGAACAAACTCTAAACCTAGTGTTTTTTTAACTCACTCTGGATTGCACTGGATGCCACAAAACCTATCAAATTACAACTGATTGAATGACCACTACAAGCAGTATGACACATATATCAATACTGAAGTGCAGTGCTTTCAGGGACAAATGGGCAATTGTTGTTTACCTCTAATTCCTCTGTTGCCATTAACTAATTCTAAGGCAAATGTTACTTAAAGTTGTCAATCTAGAGATTATGAAGTACATGCAGATGGAGAACGGGCTTCATTACATTAAGACACAAATTCTATTGAATGCCGTTTGGAGTTATACAAGTTTCTGGTTTTCTTTCAGGGCAAATTGTTTGTTAGAACTTAAGAAAACAAACCTGTTTTCACTGCATGCACCTTTGGAGTATCATGAACAGGCGAGCAAGCTTGTTTGTATGTTTCCTCTCAAACTCTGATCCTTTATGGTTTTTGTGCAACTGCTATTTTGAATATTGTTGCCTTTGAAAATAATTGGGTGCTGTGTTGGCTTCTTAGCATTAATGTTTAAAAACTTTAAAAAGGTCAAACAACAACAGAAATTCTACATTCTATTTCCCAATTCTATTTATATTTATAAATATTGGAACAAGGACTGCAATACCTAATGCAAGGAAAATGCATTCCATAATGTTAGGTTGGTGCACATTAGAAAATGGATGAAACTGAACATCCACTATTGGTTAAGACTGCTTCTTCATACTCCAGTGTTCATGATGATTACCACTTTGTATTCTTACTGAGCAGCAGTCCTTTGTTGAACCAAGGATCACTACTTTTATTTGTCTGTCCTCTCTAGATCATCTATTTTTGTTTATTAACAGATGTCACATGGTGTGGCTGCTTGTGAATTAAAGCAACATCTCATGAACTAGCTCTGTTCTCTATCACTAGGTCAGTCAAGGTATAATTAATCAGTAAATCCACATTAAAAATAACTCTCATTTATTAAAGCTGTCATGAGCAGCAGTTGCCATATAACACAAGAACACCTTTCAAGCAACTCTCCATATGGCTGCTACACTGCAAAATTCAACTCTACGCAACAGTAAAGCAGTTGATAAACAATTGAGAGCATGGATGAAACAAAGAATCCTTAGTTGCCAAGATGATGAGAATTACTTCCTTAACTTCAAATGAAGATCCATCTAGCCAAGCACTCTCTTTAGTAGGGGTCAGCAAAATACCTAGAAATGCCATTACCCTATATACGAAATAAAACAGATCTCTAAACAAAACTTGATGTTACTTTAGTAGGTGGTTACTGAGCATGTTCATGTTTTAAATTTAGTAATACCATGTTTCCCCGAAAATAAGACCTACCCCGAAAATAAGACCTAGCTGTGATTATTCCCAGGGCCAGTGGGGAACATAAAAAGCCCTTTTAAACTTTATTTTTAACTTAACTTTAGCTTAATGCACTGTGTGGAGGAAACATGCTTATGCAGCTCTGCTCCCTCCACTCCCTGCGGTGGGGGCAGAGCCGCATAAGCCGATGCTTCCTCTATAGTGCCGGCTCCTGTCACAGGCGGAGTGACACCAAATGTACATGTATTCATGCTGTTGTACATGAATAAGTGTGGATTGTTGTACACATTAAAAAATAAAAAATAAGACCTACCCCAAAAATAAGACCTAGTGTGTTTTTGTGCGACAAAAAAGATATAATACAGTGTCTGATTTTCATGGAAACATGGTAGTTGTGTGTCTGTGTGTGTGTGTCTGTGGGGGTGATTTTCATTTTGATCAAAACAGGCAAAGAGAATAAGCTGAATTTCTCCCTCCAAAAGAATCAATCTTAATAAAAATCTTTCACAACCCCCTCAAGACTTGCCATAATTATTATTAAGAGAAAGAGATGCCACTGGTACCAAACAAGCCTTTTTTCCACCAAATATGAACCGCAGCACAAGAGGAGTTTCATTCAGCACAGGTTTCATTCTTCATAGCCGGGGAAGCTATGATTCCACATGCTGCAATTCCAAGTAGAAACCAGCACTACCCTACATATATATTTTTTTAATCTAAATCCTCCTATTGTTTAGCTTGGACTTAACTGGAAGGTGACTTAAGTTTCAATGAAATGTTTACTACTGCCCAATCTAAAAAATGGAGTAAGAAACCTGTGACCCTCCTGTTGTTCTTCAGCTCCAATTACCATCAAACCCATCCAGTATGGCTAATGGTCATGGAAGATGGCACTTGTAGTCATATAACATATGGAGGTCCCCATCCCTAATCTAGAAAATAACATTATTCTTACTACTCATCATAGCTTCAACATCAAATTAATAAGTCATGGACCATAAATTAATAATCAGTCAGAGTATAATTTAAGTGTTCATGCCCAAGTAATTTGTGTAACTTGAAAAAAGACTTTGTAGCTACTCAGTATTGTCTTGGTTAACTTAATACAAATACTGTACTAAATTCTATTGGTTTCAAATTCTACTTGACTTAGAAAGTTACCACAAAATAAAATAGTAAAAACAAAAGTTAGGTTAATTGAGTTAAAACCATTTGTCCTATTGCACCTATACATGATACACTTAACATGTGATAAGGTACAAATTTAACTTGCTTAACTACTGGACTCTCAGAACCATATGCCATCTTCAATAAAACTGGCCTATAAAATTAAATTTGACATGTACATTGCCATTTGCCTGGTCAAGGTGTACAAGACAATACTTCCTTCAGGTGACAAAGTAGATAAGCTTTTTGAAAGTGTTTCCTACAAACACGGACTATAATTTGCAAGGCTACTACAAGTCTATGCATACATACTTAGAAGTGGGTCCCACTGATGGCAGTGAGCCTTACTTTAAAGTAAACAAATGAAAAGACTGCACTTATGTTACCAAGTATATGCTTAAATTAGCTCATGAGAAAGAGAGCTTTAAATTAGTAAGATTTTCCAATATGTCGACTCTCAAATTTTTATATCATACATTTGATTTTTAAGAAACAGCTTTCCAGTTGATGCAGCACATGAAATGTCTTACAATCATTCTAAATAAATAAAGATGCAATATGGTGATTTATGCCTGCTACACATGCAGATAATTACATGCAAAGTTTCAATGCAATCCAGTATTGGCTAGAAAGTTTGTTACAATTTTCTTGATGTGATGCCATAACTGCATGCAATAAAAAGTACAGCTGAAATATATTACAATGGCTGAAACCTATACCAGTGCTTTTAAATTTTCACCTCAGTAAAAAACACATTGACCTTGAATTCCATTAATTTAAATATAATGTATTTCCAAATACAAGTGCTCCTTGAATCATATTGTAGAGTGCTACACTAGTCAAAAGAATTAAACTCAATTATCTGATGAACTGTCTACCACTTATTTTAAAACCCATTGTCAAAAGGAATTTCTAAGTTATTTAAACCTACAGAAAAAAATAAACACGAATAAATTTACCTGTCATACTTAAGGCCATTTTCCTTCACCTACAGCTATTAAAGATAAATATTTAAAGCAGGATATTTTATACTTTCTTAAATATAAAGAAATGCAAAAATCATGAGCCAAGACTAAAATAGCCTTTCATAACAAAAACTCTGGAAACAAATGGATGTTAAGATGTAATCAACTGTGTAAGTTGTCCATTTTTAATGCCTTCTACCTGAAAACTATGGTAGAACAAAATGTTTATTACAATTTCTAGGAACCCATAACAGCAAGATTAGATTTAAATATGCTGAATGAATAATTAAGGTGATGCAGAAATTCAAAAGAATGGTAAATACTTGTACATATTAAGAAAAATCAGGCAATTCAACATGTACACTTGCATTTATGCAGAAAAATGATTTAAAGCACTACAGTCATTGCAACTATGAAAACAATCATATGGCTCCTAGATGTCATGGGGGATGTGGGCATAGGATACTCCAGATTCCTAGATCCATGGCTGGAGACAGCACTGCAACCTTTGAGCTTGGAATTCTGCCTCAGACCTCCCTCCCCTTCCTCACAGGAGTGTTGAATGAACCACGCCGACTGAGGTTAGGAACTTGACCTTGAAGAGAGGCTCATTTGGGTGCTTTGGGGCCATGAAGGGTTGGAGATGGCAGAGGTCAGGGAGCGAGGCATCATGTCTCCTCTGTAGCCCCCTTCTCATTCCCTCTAAACAATCCCAGATAGACTGCTGAAAATGACTGTCTAGCTAAAATGCAGAGGGGGGTGTGGGAAGGTAAAGATTGCCTCCGTCTCTCTTCCTGCCCTGCAAAGGATGATGATAAGCTTCCCAAGTTCAAAGGTTTCTGAGTAACAAGGGTACAGCACACAGGACTGCACTCTAAGTCAACCGTTTTTGAAATACACTTATCTAAAGAAGAATGAATTCTTGAATTGGTTAAAAATGAGAATGTCTAATATGAAAGAAATACCTCATGAATCTATGAACTGAAGTACAAAGAATGTTTTAGTGAGGCTGTCGCAAAGGACGGCATACAAATGTCTTAAATAAATAAATAAATTTACAAGATAGACATTTTTATTTTAAGTTTGCTAGTGGAGCCTAACTCCAATAAAATGCTCAGAATAAGGTTTCGAAAATATTTTAAATTCCACATTAAAACTTACATTTTAAAACTCTGAAATGATTTGCATGCTTCACAGAATACAAAATCGTAAGTAGAATGTTGTTAATCTACTATTCCCCTCACTATATGGTATTTCAAGCTAGAGAGGCATGTTTGTATCCCCTTTTTCAGAAAAAGGTCCCCTTCTTTAAACCACCTGGTTTCAGACAGCAGACTGGAATTTTTCTAGCAATAAATTTAATGAGGGAAAGGAGAAGAGAAAAGAGTAATAGAAATATACTAGGAGCACTTCCCTTAAAATTCTCTTGTACCATATCCCAAAAATCTTTTTTGAAATTTGAGAAGGAGAAAAGTGGGGAGCTTCTGAAAAACTATTACTGAAAACAGGTTCAGAGGCACACATGTCCCTTTGGATTCACGCTATTTTGCAGGTGCAACAGTTTAACTATATGCTTCTCTAAACTGCAAGCTGTAGTTTGGGTCATAAAGCTTCCATGTCTCTATGAAATCTAGTACTGCACAGCACAGCTATCCACAAAAACTATTCACAGTGCAGTTATCAGGAAAATTAAGGGTAAACAGTTTACCTTGATTAAGGAGGTAACCACAATTGCTCCAGCATTTACCATAGGGTTGTGAGGCTTGTCTGAAAAACAAGAAGGTTAATTCAATCACATACACGGACTAAATTTAAGACCAAAAGAAATAGGAGAGTACTTACAAAGCTAAATTTTAAAAACCAAAGTAAAAGCAAGCCTGTATATATGCAAGAACATTATCCTTCTCATAAGAGACATAAGCAGTTGGTGGGTACTACGACCATCAGCCGCCCCAAGACGTTCTGTAGGCACCGGGATAGAAAAGCTTTTTAATAAATAAATAATAAATACAATCAGCCTTCTGTTACCAAGTTGCTGGATCCTACAGTAGCCTCTTTTTTCACACTTTACATTTATCCCTAGGGCCTATGTCCAGCCTATATCCTCTCCTTCTACTTCTTTCAGTCATAATATTACTTGTGCATCTAACACCACAGTGGGATAACGAGAGTGTTTTCCCACCAGGTGGTTTGAAATCACCATTCTCCCTGCTTAAATCAGGGCTTTCCTCAGGTTGCTTCACCAGCTCCCAACTGGAGTTGGCTCTAACTTCCTCCCAACATAAAGTCAAAGTAAGCCATTTTAAATGTTTTTGATATATGTTTCATCCTTTCAACTAAATCAGAGGTGGATGCCTACAGTAGGTTTGGGAGCCACTTTCACCCCCAGATATCTCCATGGATCACTGCAGCCACCTTCCCGGGGCAGTATGGGTGGGAGCAATAAGTGTCCTGCATACAAGCACTTTAAATAGAGTAGTCAGGGTGGCTCTTGACCAGAATTAGGATTATGAAGTGCTTAGCTTCTCTCCCTCCTACCCCAATACTCTGATCCTGATTAAAAAAAATCATTTCCCACCATCCATTAAAGCAATTATTCAACACAGCTGGGAAGAATTCCTCTTGAGATGAACAGCAGCTTCAGGGGAGATGGGTGTTTACTGGGATGGGGGAAATGATTAACTCATGTCCCACATACTACAGTCCCAAATCTTAACTGGGCATCTCTACAGCTGCTCTTTTAAAAAGAAAACACACATATTTATTGAAACCACTCCTTAACATAAGTAACTTTTTGACTCTTAAATTCTTAAATTCTCTTACATTCTCTCACAGTCTGTCCCTCTATCATCCTTGATCTCCACACCTGAACTACAAGGAAACAAGGTTAGAATTTGTATATCCCCACTTAAAAATTGAAAGTAGTGAATCTGGTAGCACTGACTAGTGGTTCTCTGTGACAAATTAATTAATTTCACAAATAGGGCAGACTTATAGCTCAAAGTTTAATAAATTTCTGCCTTAACTTCCATACAAGCTCCCTCCCCATCCAAGTGCTCCTTTTAAAAGGTAAACATGTTCAAAACACTCAGTTCACAAGTTACAACAGTTAAAATTAGATATTAGAAACAATAGCAGTTTAACTAAAAAGACCAAATAGCATTAAAACAAGGTTTCACAAAGGGAAGAATAAATCAACCAGGTAGTCAAAGCACAGCGGTGTAATAGGCAGAAGACAAATACATTCAGGGAGAATACCACGGCAAAGGCAACACAACTGACTACTTGGTGAAGTATATACATTTAATATAGAAATAAACTCTTAGCACTACTAAAAAAGTAAAATTGGCAAATATTTCATCTTTTCCTCCTTAGTAGATTTTCTGTAAGAAGAAAAAAGATGGAAGAAGCAGAGGGAAACACAGGAGGATTACAAATGGTGGACAAAGGTGTAGGGATTCCCAAGCAAAAAGCCATGAATGCAACAAGGCAACTGCACAATAAAATGGAAGCACTCCATGTAACTAGTAGCTACTCACAACCTTAGAAAATGGATGCAACCCAGAGCAGAGCCTTGGCTGATTATCGTAACTCCTAACGAACTACTTGTATATTTATTGTTGAAGTTTTGAGACAAGTACGCGTATACTTAAGAGCTGTCCAATTATCTTCTATTTCAATGAACCTTCCATGTGCAGAATTAGGATTATCTATTCAAACCATTTCCAAAGTAGAAGAAAAGAATGGACAAGTCTTTGGCATATAGAGCTGTGTATACCAGTAACAGAGAAGCACATACATTCACTGCAAGTTTTAAAAAAGGTAAAGTCAAAAAAGGTAAAGTCAATTTATTGACAAAATTTGTTCAGACAATACTAAAATGATTATTTTCAAAAAGACATTATAACACACTGTGATTACTGCATCACTTCTTCCAGATTTCCTAACTAGCTTTGTTCTACTGATCAGACACTATTTATGCATTTCTTATGAACTCTACATGAAGAAAAAAGCTGCCACTGAAATAGGAAAATCAGAACAAGTGCTGAACTTAGTGCTGCCAATCTAAGATGCTGACAACATCCGTTCAACAAGGAAAATGAAGACAGAAAAAGTTAAAAAGTCATTGAACAAAAGTCATTACAGTCAAGTGAAATTACCTCAGTTATTTTCCACATTTCAACACTGGCCATCTGAAATATTGATATGACATCTATTCAAGTAGACTATATTTAGGATAGTCAATGAAAGTACATGCCTAATGCAAATATTGAACTGGCATGTGGCAGTAATTTTTAGATACAACAGTTGACTCATTTTGCCTCTGGAACAGACTATGAACGCTTGCGTACTTGCATTTTGACAAGGATGTTATAGTATCTCAGCTTTTGTGCATTAAGAACGTAGTAACTGCCATTAAGAACTTAATGGCCTGACATTCAAGGCCAAATACATATACAAGTGCACAAAATTGCTTATGTCAAAAACCTAATGAGTCCCACAGATGGTTCCTAAATGAACAAAAGGGACAGAAATTAACAGCCTACAGAATCAACAAACCTGGTTACTTGTATTCATCCATGCAGAGCGTGACATTTCATCTAAACCCAGGCACCATGGCTTGTTTAAGGGAGGAAAAACCCTTCAAATGAGGAAAAACCCTTCAAATAATCCAAGAGGTGTCTTTATTTTGTAGATAAAAGCTACTGTGAATATGCTTATCTTTCACTAATAAACTAGGTATTTATTCAAAAAAGATGAATTATCAGAACACAATTCAGTTCCCTTCAACAAAATATTTGGTAAGAAGGAAGCCATATAAAGGAAGTAAACACAAAACATATAAACCTTAAACTTAGAGAAGGGCAATTTATTTTTGAACAGGAACTGAACTTTGTGAAATGATGATTAAAAAAAACAGCAGCCACAGCTCTCACCTTTACCATAAAAATCCTTCTCATGATTTAACTTGGTAATGCTGCATGCTGGAAAGATTATTTGAAGACTGGTTTATTTCAATTAATTTAGGACCCTTTTGGCTTGGATCCACAGGATCCAATTACACCCATGCCACATTCTATAGCCTCCTCCTGGAGGGTCCCCTGATCTCAGGTATCACAGGGAGAAGAGAAAGGAGAATAAGCAGTGTTATGGAGCTCTACTTACTGTATTGTACATCCAAGACTTAGGATTTTAACCCCACATTTTGGTATAACTTAGCTCACTAAAGGGATTTTTCCTGACCAAAAGTTCTCCTTTCAATTTTCTGTCATATACATTCATGACAGTCAGACTAGTCAGTCACAAATGTAGCTAGCAGAAGTTTTCTAGTTACCACAATCTTCAGAATCACTACCATTCACATCCCCAAGAGTCTAATATATACATTACATTTGGCAATATGAAAAACAAATACATCAATAATATGCTATAACAGCTGATCCTTGCTCATTAACATACTCCAAGCACTATAAGAATTACTAGCAGTGGACAGAGTACCTAAGGCAAATGAGAGCAAAGGTAGCACACAGTATTAATATGCTGGATATAATAGTAACAACACATACACAGTCCACACTGGTGTTAGTTTATCAATAGTATTAACTTCTATAAATGAACAGATTCATAAACAGTGCTTCTCTTTATCCTATTGTCATACATCAAGAGAAGTAATGTTTCATTTTAGAACACGGTATATGCATGACCACTGCTAATGAAGCCCATAAGGCCAGCTTTAAGGTGCAGTCACAACTACTAGTCATTACATAAAGCAGATGGTAACAACTTCCCAGCCAGGTAATACACAGCTCCCACAGTGTACTTTAGGACAACATAGACTTCTCAAGGGAGAAGCTAGCTTTCACATAACTAAATTCACATGTGGAATAAACCCAAGGAATAATAAAAATGGCACCAACTTTCCCCAGGTAAATAGCTAGTGTCGATTTGCCCTAAGTATTTGACACAACCACTACCTGAGTTCTTTGGCAAATTTATACAAACACACATATCCTTTTCACTCAATCCTCTTAAACCACACTCAAAAATATTTTAATCATATAACAGCAGAATATTTTATACTAAGTAAAAATCTGTGAAATTTCATAGAAAGGAAAGGCAGAGGAAGAAATGCTTCAGTTTGTACTTCCCTCACTCCCACCCACTCCACCTTCCTCTACCCCCTCACTCTATTCTGTATCACTAGATAAAATACTAAAAAGAGCAAATTACAAGACTCACTAACTTACCATCTTCATTGAGGAATAATTTGTTGAATCTTAGTCCACTAGGTTCTTTTCCAACATATCTGTGTACATATTCAGTGCCAAGGTCATTAACTGCAATAGCATACTTCAAAGGCTTTACACAAGACTGAAGACAAAAAGGGACTTTGGTATCTCCAACAGAATGCCTGCAAGGCAAATAGTACATTAGCCATCCCACCCTGTCACATTTGTTTTAAGAAAAAGACATGCAAGACCCGGGGCAGGGCCTTTGGAAGGGGACTCATTCTTATTATTGTTCAGTTCCTATGAGCTATCAGAACAAAACAGAGTTTTTCATTTGCATTATTCATAACCAATCTATACTGCCTAGGCAGAAAAGCTGAGCTAGTAAAAGTAACTGCAAAAACGCCCAACTAAAATAGCCAACAGTGCAGATTTTCTAACAGAACTGCAATACTAATATTATAGCATAGACCGCTATTCATTAAAAGTATATTGCTTCAACATGAGTCTCTAGAGTCACACAGGAAGAGACTAAGCCCACAAAGAACACAATTTATTAACTGTAACACTTGAGGAGGCTTATACAGGCAGGACCAATTTAGACATCATGGGATAGTTCATACAATGCAATACCCCACTGTGGTTATTTAACCTGCAGTGCATGGGGCCACTATTTTGCATGCCCCAACCTGTTGTCTAGTCATGTGAACCCAGAAAGCATGGGTAGTGTGAGGATTAAACAATTCTTGCATCACCCTAGAACTGAGCATAGCCCTAGTACAGTTGTTTAAATCTGATACAACCCATGCTCACCAATTTTGCATGACACAACACCTGAGCATGGATTGGATATGCAGAGTACATGGAGCCCTGCCAGCAACACAGTATCATGCAAAGCAGGCCAGCGCCTAACCACAGTAACCAGCCTGACCTTGGGCTAAGATTCAAAGGAGAATGAAACCCTGTTTTTTCTTACTGGGCTAGGCTCCGCCACTGGAAGGAGTTATGGTAAGATCTGCTTATTACCTTACAAGCAGAGACGTGGGAGCCATGTTTTAGTGAGTGCAGATAATACACACTTTACTTTGTTAAGTCACTGCAAAGATGTGTCTGGTTCACTCAGCATGACATGACACCACAAGATGTCCACCGTCAGGCTCAAGCATACTCTCTTCCTTCTGTGTGCTTCAGTTCCCTCTCATAATAAAACATCACAATTTAAGCTTATACTCTATCATTTCTAGCTCAGGCTTGGAGTGCAAGTGAGAAACAGTCTGTTGGTTCAGACAAGGTGGCAACCCACAGTTTGCTGGAACAAGGTAACAAAGGACCGAGTATGAAAGGTGAAGTTTTAGACCAAAGAGCTGAAAAAGGACATCCAAGTCAGCTCTTGTTTTCACATTATCATTTGTGGCCAATCCTTAATTGCAGTTCAGGTATACAATGAAGTGCTCAACAAATAAGATTACAGAAATCATAAGTAAGTCTAACATCTGCATAGGGTCAGCTTATATAAAAGAAGCTAACTGAGCCAGTCACATGAAGAAGCTTCTTCCTTGCTAAATATCTCAGGAAACAAAGTTCCCAAGCCTGGGAAGTTCCCTAACCATGATTCTGGGCTGGCTCCAAGTCTGGAACAATTCAGTGAAGACTTAAAAACAGAAAAAAGCTATTTGGAGCTTCCTACACAATCTCCTGCGTGCAGTTTCCTTTCTAATACTTGGAATTTTTTAATGAGAATCTCATCCATCTGTTGTAAACAAGCATGGTCATAATGAAAATAAAACCAATACTGCACAGAAGTCAGTTAAATATCAGTGTAAACTCTGGTTTTATTTATTCTTTCCACATCCTCAGAGGAACTGTTTCACCTAAAACGCACTCAAAATAATGGTCTTGATAATAAGTATTTTTTGCTTCAAGCAAGAAGGCTGGGAACCAACAGGCATCTTTTCTTGTTTGTTTCCAAAGATATGCTTGCATAAAAATTTGCAAGACATCCACTGTAAGCACAAGTATACAAAAACAAAGCAAACAAACCAAGATGGTGTAGAAATGTATATATATTTTAGTTAGCAACTTTTAGGTACAGTCCACAGCCTACTGAAAACAAATGGCAAATCTCTCAATTTTATAGTCAAGATCACTTCTTAGCAAACCATTGTACGTTTTATCCCCCAACTATTCATTCCAGCACATTTGTATTGCCATGTTTTATTACATCACTAGCAAGTAAGACATTCTAACACAAGCACTGCTGTATCCGTAGAATCTTCAACTGTACTATTATTAGAGATAATTAGAACAATGTAATATATTGCAGTAAATAAATCTAGCACACTGACCACAGTAAGACAGCTTCAGCTTTGTAGAGAATTGGGTGTGGCTGTTTGCTTTTGGGAATAAGCAGTGTAGTTAAGAGGATGTTCAAGGGTTTATTTCTACCCTATGCATGCCAAATAGCTATGGCAACTTGATTTTGCATCATTAAAAATATATGCGGCATACTCAGAGCTGCAAGACAAGATACTGTTGCTTAGAGTCTCTAAGACCAGAATAGGTGACCAAAATAACTCCCCCGCACTTTTTAAATATCTGTTCATTTTTTTGGGAGCTCAGTGGCAACACATCAGCCACATGTACAAAAAACCCATACACCCAAGTTCTTTCACTCTTCCACCATTTTAGAACTAGAGCAACTTACACTGCAGAGGCAACAAAGCCTTTTCTAGTCCCAAGAAATAGAGTTTTATCTAGTGGTATGTCATGATTTATCATATGAACAAAATAACAAAAATACTGGAGTGTGGAGTGCTCCTGTTAAGGATGCCAGTCAGGCAGCCATTCATGCCTTTTTTCAGAATGCTCCACTCCATCTTCTCTCCTTTCTGGTCTTCCTTCCCCCACCTCAGCAGAAATGCACCGTTCTGTAGTCAGAACGTCCTCTCTATGTTGTTTTGTTATTGCCTGTCTTTTGCTGGGGTGAGGAGCCCCAAAGCCTATATGGGCTCTCCTATATTTGTTAGACCATGCTTATCAAGCAGAAAGGAAACATTGCCTATAGATTGTGTGTACTCCTAGAAACCCTAGGGTTTCCTCAAGCCTGCTATTCCCCCCATCTTCTGTACATAGTGCTGTTTTGGCTATGCAAGCATTGTCATTAGTGTATGCTGTATATAACACAACATCTATTATTTGTATAAAATATTTTGGAATGCATACCTGGTATATAAAATCAACACACCCAGCACGCTAACATTTCCAATAAGAACATTATTCAAAGAAGTGGAGAGTACATAAAAATAATCTCACAACCAAGGAATTCATCCTGGATCTCTGTTCAATGGAGGAATGCACTAGAAAGAACTTAATAAAAAGCAAGCCCTCCAGCTAGCACTATAAGAAACACATACCACTGATTTTACAGTATCCTCTTGTACGCAAATTTGATTCCTCAGTCAACAATCAGTTTTTACCACTACAGCTGACATTATTTGAATAGCTCAGATATTTAAGATACAGCATAATACCTCTGTCCATCGACTGTGCAAACAGACACCGCCCATAAGTCAGGACTGAATTTAGCCAGTTGTGGAATATAGTCAGCAACCTAACCAAAACAAAAGTAATAATTTCAATGTAAGATTATACTGTCAGGCTGCATATGACTTACAAGAGAAGTTTAACCATTAAAAAAAAGGTCAGCAAAAACAATACATAAAAAGTCGAATTTCCCAAACTACTGGGTTTACAGTGAAGGCTTCACAAATTAGAGGCACCCCCACCCCTGAAATCTTCGCTTATACATACTGCTGGACTGAACTCAATGATAATTGCCATATTCCTTTTTTCATGGATGAATCTTCCATATGATATTGAACTGCAGCTCTTATCACACCTGCCCACTGGCTCTGCTGGCTGGACTCATAGGAGTTGCAATTCAGCAATATGCAGAGGGCTATGTGATACCATCCCTGCAGTTATCTTTGCTGAATCTTTCATGGTTCACCTTGGAAATTTCCCGTGAAGAACTTTTTGAATCAAAATGCAGGACAATAATTTTTACATAAAACAAAGTTATTTCTAATATATTAATTTAACCAGTTTCCAAAATCAGTAAAAACAGTGAGTGGGAGAAGAGATGGGAGACTTGTGAGTTCTAAGTTCTGTTATGTGATTTGGACAGCTCAGGGCACAATCCAACAATGGAACAAGTATTACTTGCCATGAAACTATGATGATACAGAGAGCTAAATGTCTTAAATACATCTCTGCATAAGCTACTCTCCATAACAACTAACATTCCTTTCAGCAAAACCCGAATAAAAGAGGTCCCCTGTTCTCAGTACAGAGAATAAAGCTCTCATGTAGTTCTGTCTGCATGCCAGAGGGTAAGATATGAAAACTGGGATATGCACAAGCAGGCCCTAGGAGCTCCCTGGAGGTCATGTGCCCTTTCTGTTCAACATCCAACATCTAGTGTCTACATGCATGTTATCTCACTACTACCACCCCAGATCAGTTGTACTACCCTCTGTCGTCCAGCAACATAATGCAATCCAATTTTAAGCGTGTACACTACCGGCAGATAAGCCAGATAAACAGTCCTGCCAGTATGAACCCGTGATAACATGCAGGAAGTCCTTAAGGAGCCCAAAAGATCTATAAAGGACTTCCTATATTTACCAGATCTAGTTGTGGACCAGAAAAGGAAAAAAAAGGCACTGGCAGAGCAGCATACTTAAGATGTCAAGTAACTAGACCGAGTATTGTCTGAGCCTGCCACTGCAGCCTGTTCTTTCAACCCAACTTTCCAGTCTGTTAAGTTCAGAGGACATGACATGGATTGCCCACCCTGAGAGAGTCTCCTGCCGTACAATCCACTGCAGGAGGAACATGCCTATAATATCTGATATTCCCATACCAAATAGCTGGATCATGCACTAAATTTCAAAACATTCACAATCAAGTATGGTTTAATGAATCAAAAATGTGATATCAAATATTATAATACAGTACTTTAAAACTGTACTAATTGAACATACATAATAAATTAATATAATAGTAATGAACATAATTAAACACTACTAATAAACATAAAAAAACATTACATTAGTGCTACCTCCACCAGGACCAACAAATCAGAACACTTAATGTAAGATGATTTATTTATTCAGGTTGCCCCACTCCCACTTCCCTTCCAGAACTGCACTGACTCTTGCAATGGTTCACACCCGCTTCCTTTTCTTAAGACATATTCAATAAACAGACTCCACGTATTTTCAAAATTGTCTTTACTTATCAAACCTTTTTTCCATTTAATACCACAAGTTAACTTATCATTAAAAGCTGTATTTCAAACTTCTTTATACCAGCCATGTATTTGATAATCATGTTTTTTTTTAATCCCTTGCTATTAATCTTACTGCTGTTAATAAATTTGTCATCAAATTTAGTATTTTGTCCTACTTGTTCTCTAGATAGTGACAATAATGCTAGTCCAGGGTCTGCTTCAATGTATCGGAGACAGTATGCCTATCAATACCAGTGACTGGTTAACAGAAGTTGGACAGTGCTACTGCACCTGCGTCCTGTTCGTGGTGCTCTGCACAGACATCCAATTGGCCACTGTGGGAACTCAATGCTGGGACAGTTGGGCCTTCAATCTGACTGGGCAAAGTTCTTACACTTTCTGTACATGGGCAGAACCCTCAAAAAGTAAAGACGGAACCAACATTTCAGTGCAAGGGAAAACAATTTCAGTGTCACTGAAATGTGCTTCTTCTGCTATGCAAAAATACGTACAAAATATGTTTCCACTACAACACTTACCTTTCCTCCAGATTGTTTTTTAGCATTTTCATACAACTCATCAATGTGAGAGGCAAATGACATAAAATCTGGAATGACAAACTTTCTCCTGAAAGCCTGTGTAAGTAAGACAATGTTGCTCTGAACACATCTGTGAATGGAAAAAAAAAAGTTACATGAGTAACATGCAACGCAAAATGCAAAATATGTTCATTTCCACCCAATATATGGCCTGTCACTCAGCAGACATTAAAAGTGGATTCTAACATATAAATTCTAACTACTGATTTGATCATCTTGATGAAGATTTGTCTTTAACATTGTTAGATACACTATATTTTTTGCCTTTTTTTCTGTTCAAATGTAAGGTTAAATTGCCTGGTGATGTGCCAAAGTAACGCTCCTGTGCTATTATAATAAGCCACAACTTAGAGAATGAATTCTAATATATACAATGCTCCCCAAGTTTAATTACAGACATGATGAAAAATAGCAACAGAGTAAATAATTGTATATTAACAATTTTAAGAATCATCACCACATTGAAGTATATTAAGAAATGGCAAATTATTGTATAATACAGGATGTATAGTTTTATTCATTCATTCATTCACTCACATATTTATAGGCTGCCTATAACTGCCAAAAGGCCAAAAGGCCTTTCTAGGGTGGCTTACATAACAACACATCAAAATGTAAATATATATAACAACGCATCAAAACCTGTTAAAACACTTAAAAGATTAAAAACATCAATACAATAGCAATATAAAAAGGTCACAGAATTCATAAGTGCTAAATATTAATTTATTTTTTAAAGGTATGTCTTCTGGTGCCTAAAGGAAAACAGAGATGATGCCGGGCTAATTTCCCTAGGGAGTTCTAGAGATGGGGAGAAGCAGTGGAAAAGGCCCTTTGCCTAACTGTCACCCCTCTCAACTCCCTGGGTGAAAAGACTCCACTGGAAAATCCATTTTGAAGCTGCAAAATTAACTTCATCAAAAACTATTCAGAAGATCCTGAGATTTTTTTTTTCAAATGAGGAACAACCACTATAATTTGTTGTTCTAAAAAATATCTGTGGGTACTCAAATATGTTATGGGACTGAAATTTAGAATAGGGAAGCACAGTCCACTGGAACTATTCCATAATGAATTCCAAAGAAACACTCGCGTTATCTCCAGGGAAACCTGTAGTAAAAACAGGTCTACCTTGTATCAAATAAAGAGCAAACAAGAGTATGGTCTAGTACTGGAACAGATGAAAAGACAAGGTTAAAGTCACTCAATGAAATACTGGTATGTGCAAATGAAATTAAGGGGTTAGGTTCAGACTGGTCAGGAATGAGTCAGCACTATCTGATACCTGTAGAACATCTATCTATGGCTTCTAGTCCAGACTTGATTAACTGATTTTACACTTGCACACATTTATGTACAAGGAAATTATTCAACAACCACTTTTCCCCATAGTATGTTATCATCTTTAAACATTCATCAACTTGAAATCATTTTCCATGGTTAAGAAAAAAATTACATAACTCTGGTTTCAGCAGATATAAACTGCTTATCTAGAGGGCATGTATAATCATATTCTTAATGGAATAGATTATGAATCTGTGGAGATGACTGTATAGACCCCCTTTCCTATTATCTGCTTATTTGTCCATTACTTAATTCTCAAAAAAAATATTGCACATCTCAGTGGATAGGGTGGTCAACAAATTATACAGTGGTATGCTGAATACCACTATATAATGGCATGAATGCATATTCTATCATTCTGAATTCTTTGCAACAACAGCTAAGAACATTCAAGCTAATCCGATTCCGAAAACTGGATAAGCCAAGTCAAATTAACCATGAGTGTTTCTCTAGTTTTGATTTTTTTTAAATGAAAATTCTTGTTTTATAGTTTGTGTCAAACGAGAATTGTAGGCCCCAAATATTCATGTTTTATGCCATCATTTCAGGTATTTTTCTTTGTACTGTTTGAAATTACTTATGGCTAAAAACAATAAACATTTTGATTGAAACAAGATTTGATAAAAGGACTATCACACATATTTTGTTAACATCAGATGTCTAAAGAGAAGCTACTCGAATAGCTTCATACTGTATATATCCTTCCAATAGGGCCAAAAATAATTATGTTTCAAATCACCAGAAAACAGGAGTCGTAAAAACTAGTTCCCAAGTATTACCAGAGAAAATTTGTCTGCAATAACTAAGGCAAGTGTGCAATTCAACAGCATAATCAACAAACTATGCAGACATAGCCCATATGCTCTCACAAATAGGTCTTTTATGACCTACATAAGGAAGCAACTGTGAAATTGATGGATTTGTTTGGCTCTGTATACAAATGTAATGAATATATGCATGCTCATAACTTTTACTATTAACTATTCTAGAAAGTTTATCCATTATACGTAAATAAATAAGCATCCAAGAGTCTAAATATTTACAATTATAAATTAATAATTATGCTTCACTTCTAGAATGACCAAAATGGGAGAGAGGAATTAACCTATCTCAAAATAGCCCTATTTCTGATCAATCCCACACTCCAACAGCTATTATCTGGGTTTTAAGAGCTTGAGGCCTTAAGTGTAAATAATATCACATTTCATCAGATGTCAACCGAGATCTAATATAATGCTAGGTTATGACAACATTGTGCAACAAATATTTTTAAATACTATTCTAACTTCAACAAATGAGCATAATCATGTTCTCTTATCCACTATAAAATCACTCCAAATCAATTAAATGGCTGTGATAAATTAAACTTTGTCTTAGATAAAAGAGGTGTTTACTTTTTAAAAAGATCTTTATCTAACATTACACCATCTGATGTTGTCTGAAGAGTCAGTCTTAGCATATCCATGCATTCTTTCAGTCTTGGGTCAGATGTACGTAAGCCTGTAGATTTTAGAGCCTGTAAAATAAAAATGCATCACAAATATTTCTTTTGCTTCAGATAACTTGCGAGTAGTTCTGAGGACTACCTGGACTTAAATACAAACACACTGCAGTAGACAGTGTGCAGAAATCCATTCTTTCATAAAGCAACTACGTATTTCAGAGGCTTCCCATAAAGATGCTTAGAAGTTGCACACCCATTTACCCTCAGTTCTATAACACAAACAAAGATAACGAGTCTCTGTGCTCATTGATGGCAGGTTGTATCCTCAAACCCACAGTCCTGTCATGTAAATCCCAAATTGTGGGTTATGCAAAGGTTAAACAATCTTCTCATAAACTTTAAAATAGAACACGGGTTAGGAGAGGGTTGCTTACAGCAACCCCTGAAGACAGCTGCATATTCAGAAGGGTGGCCACACACTACAGCTTTGCCACTGGTAAAATTACCCATGGTGAACTGTGTTGTGCAGAGAGCCCTTATAGTCAGCCTGAGCAACTTAAACATCATCTTTAATTACCTTCTCATCAAGTGATTATTAGAAAGCTTATGGCATGCACTCCTTTTCAAAAGTAAAAAAATGATTTAGCTATTAAGTGTGCAATCTATTAAATAACAAAATATACTTACCGTGATGAACTTATGAACTGGTATTTTCTCTTGACCTTCTGCAATAGTATAGAATAGCAAGTCCTCCAAACTAGGCAAGAGACCTTGTTTTGTCTTACTAAAAAGAAACAAAATACAAGAAAAAGTGAGAAATGAAAAGTCTTAGCTCATTCTTCTAACAGCTCATCAATGAAACAGAAAATTTCACTGGTGAACACATGCTTACTCATACCAGTGGAATGCAACCCCAACGCCATCTCAAACTAGGACTTTATTGCCATCAAAAGCGACTTCTGCTACATCAGAAGCAAAACAGCTGTAGCCTCCCCCTCGATGTCTTTGGACCACAACCCCCACCTTGGCTGATCACTGTGGTTCTTTTCACTGGGGCTAGTGAGAGTTGGAGACCAACTTCTGAAAATTCAAATGTTCTCCATCCCTAATTTTATGTGGGGCCCCATTTCCATTATACGTCAACTAAAAGCATTCAGTGCTTCACAAATAGTATTTTGCCAGGTAATCAAAAAATTTGAATATCATACTAAGTCCTTCTACAGCCTATCAAGCACAGGTTCTCTTGATATTTAAATATGAAACTCTTAAACACACATTTTAAAAACAAAGTTTTTCAGAGATATGTTCCAGGTGCAGAAAGAACTGGATTAAAAGATTCAGGGATTCAGAAGAATCCAACTGTGCCCTGAGTAAATCAATCCTTGTGCAATGTCAACTGAATTCTATCACAAGAGCAAATTTTGGAGCAACAAAAGAGGGGCCTTTCCAGTGTGATGGGACTGCACATCCTGTTTTCAAGCAAAATCAATCTCCAAAACACTTTCTAGAAGTGTGAGTTTGCACCTTTATACCTTGCTTTAAAGGAAAACTGTCCTTTTTTGCCACTACTGACAAGTTTCCTGAGTGCTTCCTCAAGAAGTATATTTTTCAGCATACTTTACTCCAATAGAGCTTTTCAAGTATTTGAAGGATTTAAATTTTGTTGTTGTTCAGTTGCAAAGTTGTGTGTGACTCTTCACAACCCCATAAACACCATTCCTCCAGGTTCCCCTAGATTTAAATACCTTCAGTAAAAAAGCATCTAAAGCTTCAACTATCTTTCTGTCAAAGAATATAAGCATTCAGATGTTTACAAACAATTCTGTAAAAAAAATGCAGAGTGGTTTTGCAGCAGCACTTTCATATAAACTGATATAAGCTATTCATTCTTTAAAATACTGTAAGTCCAAGAATTTGAAATTCAAAGGAAAAAAAGCATATTATTTGTCATGTTTCTTAGATTTTGTTTTACTTTCGTGTTCAAAATCCCAAACACTACTCTTTAGTTCAGGTTCTGCAATAAATACCAGATAAATATAGATTGTGTATCATTCACATTTGCTGCAGTTAAATCAGGCAGACTAGCTCAATATTTAGCTATGACATTGAACCAGCTGATAAAGCACACATGACAAACATTCAATTTACATACAAAAAATACTTTAAATGGACTATTCTTCGATAAAGCTTATCAGTTTAAACTGCACTATAAGCTTTTACTCCCACTATTCACCAGGTCAATAATGTTATGTAATGTTTGTTCAGCCTAAGAGCAACATTTTAGCATCATTAAATGCTCAGAAAAACCCATATTCAGCATATGCCAAAAAGAGCTAAGCTAGGAAGCGGACATGGTATTGTCATAGTTATCTTTACTACGTGGAAGTGAATGTTTGTTCTTGCAAAGTTTGTTTCTGAAAAATATATAGACAAGCTAATTTGAAGGCAGAACACATGACAGCACTGTGAAACAGCAAACACAGTGTTGGCCTTCAAACACCTGGTACAAGGCCATAGTATGAATCTGTAACAAGTACTAAGCCTCATTTTACCATTTGCAAATTGACAAGTTGGTGACCTCCCCTACTGTCTAAAGCCAATTCAGATCCAACCTGGTGAACTTGACTTAGTTGAGTAAACAAAGTTAAGAAAACAGGAGCATGTTGTATTAATTTTACATGGTATATAAATATCTCAGAAGTGCTTCTGATAGCTAAAAGCATTTGAACCAAGGCATGATTCTTCTGGCACTGAGCCAAAATCATGAGCCTAAGTTGAGAAGCTTAAAAAGTTCATGTTAAGACACTGACATCTTTCGCCAACTATAATCAACACACTCCAATCAATATGTTAGCCAGCTACAGTAGGAATAACTGCAGTAGCAACCAGAATATCTATGAACCAGGAAAGGACTGTTTTGAAAACATGAGAGCTTCTCTGAACTGCTGTTGTTAGTACCAGATGTCAATGGGATGGGCTAGTTAATTTCATGATTATTAGGAACTTGGGGTAGGTCATGGGCAGTGATGTTTGGATAAAGTATAGTGTGCTTTAAGTTTACAACAGGGGAAGGGGCGTACTATACATGCCAAGAGACCATAATGCTAATGGGCAGACTTCAAACAAATTACTAAATAAATAAAAAAAGCAGATGGCCTTACAACAAAGACGGCTGAAGACACTGATTAGGATTAATGTAACTGAGACATCTATGGGATTCCTTCTAGTCTACTCACCCAGCTGTGGTACACTTTCCCTTGAAGATTGCTGGTGCAGTTGACTGACTGCAGGAAAGCTAAATGAAAATGGATTATCATGTTTGATTTGATTTTAGAAGAGCATGCCAACGTTGTGTCACCAAAACTGGGCAGGATGAAAAGGAAGGGCTAACCTTTCCAGAAGTATCAAGTAAGGAATGTCATACAGCATCAGATTCAGCATGAGCAGTAGGTAATCTATAAGTAATCTATCTCCTTCATCAAGTATACTGTCCAAAAATAGGACAGTTTTTGAATGATTGTATCTGGTGTTTGGCACCTGAAACAGGGCTGGGATTCTCCTGCTGTACCACTGCCCCCCATGACTAACAGCTTCCCAGATGGAGGTGATATCAAGTGTGGTATCAAGGCCCTCAAGACTCAGGATCTCATGGCCAATGTGCCAATTCGGCGCCTCTCTACAATTATACCTAGGCAAGTACACACAACAGAATTCACACTAGACCTCTCCAGGGAAGATGACCTGTGCATGGGGGAGCCCAAGTGACTCCATTATCCCAGCCAGGCCGTCAACTTAGCAAGTTCCATCTTCAGGCTGTCTACTGGCAGAAGGGCTGAAAGTGATAGTCTCGAGGCAGAATTCTCAGAGCTTTCTGAAGTCTCTACTGCATGAGCCAGAAACACAATGCCTGTGGGTACTCAGTTCATCTGGCAAAAACTCTGATGGTCTTTGAAAAGCCCCCTTGCTTACATCTAGAAGCAATAATAGGCAGGTGTTTGCAACAGAACCAACACCCAAGAGAGTGGGGAAGTATGAAGTGAGTGGGCAAGCAAAGGCAACAAAAGCAGGGGCTGAGTGGGCAGGAGACTCAGTGAGCAAGTGGGAAGGAGGCAGCAGACAGACAGACAAACAGACAAGGAACAAGGCCTAGCAAAGGCAGAATACCAGCAACCAGGGACTAGGAAAGACAGAATCAGAACAGAAATATGCATAGGCCCAAATGACAAATGAGTCATGAGGCTCCCAAAAGTTGCCTGTTTCCAGGAATTTTCCTTGCAGGTTTCTCAACCCAGATTAAAATACAGCTATTGACCTTTAATGCCTTAGCCCAGTGTTCCCCAATGCAGTGCCTGTGTACACCTGCAGTTTAATTTTTTATAAAGTATTTCCCATTTGTAATATGTATACAGTGATTTGTATAAAATACATATAACTTTCTAGCAATTGTATATAAGCTTCAATAAAAGCAGACCAAACATCCAAATAAGTATCCATCTGAAGGTGGTGCCACCTTTGCATATATCAAAACCGCTGTAAAGTCCTCAAGCCATTCAATTATATAGGACATGTATGTTTATCCTTCCAATTTTGTAATACCAGTTTTTATCGGTCA
The DNA here is from genome assembly GCF_004798865.1 of Varanus komodoensis. Classification (NCBI taxonomy): domain Eukaryota; kingdom Metazoa; phylum Chordata; class Lepidosauria; order Squamata; family Varanidae; genus Varanus; species Varanus komodoensis. The sequence goes on from NW_025335548.1 coordinate 4,777,043, forward strand.
TAAGGGCACAAAGAATCCATTTCCCCTTGTATTTGCTAATTTTCATGAAGCAAGTCAATAAGTTAAAAGAGTCTATACATCAGTGAATACTGAAGTCTGTTCCAGTACAAAACTTATCTGTGTAATGACCTTCTCCAAAAAGACACAACTTTTGGACACTGCCCAAAGATAAAAATATGTTTAAAAGAAGCACTAGCTGAATTTCAGGGCCAGCAATTTGCTAAATTAGACAATGCCTTATTAAAGACGCATTGTGATGTTCAATAGAACTGAAAGAAATTGCTTTACCGAATAACATGTAGCTGCAAATCCAGTCACCAAAAGAGTGATTCACTGATGAGGCATTTTTTTTTTGCTGGTGCCCACAACAGCTTCTCAAATTCCCAATTGTGCTCTTACGTTCTTGCTTCAGAAGGAATGACTTACTATACCAATCTGCCTGCACTTGCAGATCTGCATCTAAAGTCCTATTTTATGCCCATCTACAAGAACGAGGTTGGCAAGCGGAAGGGTGAGGGCATGTACAGAATTTGTGGAATGCTGTGTCAATCACACTACAGGCCTTTAAAAAAGAACCCTAAAGTCAGATTTCCTTTCCATTGCTTTCTCCTAAAATGTTTTACGCTATGTTTAGATACAATTATTAGATTTCACTGTTTTTACAGGGGTAGATTTTTATGTTAATGTTTTTATTAAAAAATAATTTTGTCCGGACATCATCTAGGGTTTTAAAATAAATGGAGGGGATCCCAATAAAGTATGTCTAATATGGTTCAATGATAGCCATCAATAATATCAAAGCAAATTTAAATCTTTACTTGGAAATTATTTTTTTGTGTAAACATTTTAAGCCTTCCCAACTGTCCACCAGCACCCTAGTGACAACAGCCCCAAATTCCCCTTTCTGTACATTTCTCATCAAACTTCTGTTCCCCTGGGACCTAAAAGAGCTTTATATGCCGGACCTACTCTGGTTGCCTTATCAAGAATTTTACTCCTCAGGGGGGGAAACAGAGTATGGCAAGACTAGAGAATTTTCTGTTATTATAGCCCACTGAACCCCATGGCTTTCCTCTCTAGACCACTATGTGCTATGGTGCTTCCCTACAGAATCTCATCCTTGAGGAAGAAATGTTGGAATATCCTTTCAAGGCAGGTAGAAGAAAGCCTTCCTCGCCTAGAGAGAAGAATGATTTACTTCCACCACGATCCTGATTAAGACACCAAGCAAGCAGAAAGCAGTGGGTATTTGTTTTTGTACATATCTATTGGGGGAGAGGGCTATGAACACACATACACACGGCTGATATGTAGGCCACATGGGCAAAAGGTTGTCTATGCTTTAGAGCAGTGATCCCCAACCTTTTTGGCACCAGGGACCGGTTTTGTGGAATAATTTTTTTCCACGGATTGGGGGGAGGGGGGGCAGATGATTTCAGGATGATTCAAATACATTGCAGTGGTGCCTCAAACTTAATCATTGCAGGAGGCCGTTTGAACTCTGAATTGTTTGACATCTGAAGCTATGTTCCTCATTAGAAATAACGGAAAGTGAATTAATCCTTTCTCAGACCCTGAACAATAGTTATCTCCATAAACTTAAACAGTAAATACACATAATTTCATAATTTGGTAAAAATAACACTATTAAATGCCAAATGTATTTATTAAACCTTAAAAATATGTAAATATGTGTAAAGGTAAAGCTTTTCCCTTGACATTAAAGTCCAGTCATGCCTGACTCTAGGGGGCGGTGCTCATCTCCGTTTCCTAGCCGAGGGAGCCCGCGTTTGTCCACAGACAGTCTCCGTGGTCATGTGGCCAGCATGACTAAACACGGAACACTGTTACCTTCCCACCTTGTACCTTTTTATCTATTTTCATTTGCATGCTTTTGAACTGCAAGGTTGGCAGGCGCTGGGACGGAGCAACAGGAACTCACCCCGCTGTATAGATTTGAACCAGTGACCTTTCAATCAACCAGCCCAGCAGCACCGCAGTTTAAACCACTGTGCCACCTGCATCCTTAAATATGTATAGTCCTGTATAATAAAAATTGCATTTAACTGCCCAATTTTTTAGTGAGGAGTGGTGAAGCAGAAAAGGATTGAGAAGGAATGGTAAGGCAGGCAGTTAAAAGCCGCTCAGAAAGATCAAAAAGGGCACTCACCTAAAAGGCACTGAGAACAATCAAAAAGGCAGGTAGTGAAAGGGCACAGATACAACAAAAGACAAGAGACAACTTGGGAGCACAACTAATGACGTTTATGCAGTGATCACTTTTTTTTTCCTCTGTGCCTACAGTTCAAACTTCAAAGAGATTTTAAATTTACTCTAACATATGAACTCTGGATCTTGCCCACTGCTCACCTCCTGCTGTGCGGCCTGGTTCCTAACAGGCCATGGACCAGTACTGTTCCACAGCCCAGGGGTTGGGGACCCCTGCCTTAGAGCATGATTACTTGATAGTACGCAATTTCCTTATGATTCATTTTTAAGGGGAAGAAAGCATTGATAATTAATATAGATGCAATCCTATACATGTCTACACAGAAGCAAACCTCTCAGAGTTCTATTAGACTTACTACAGGTAAGTGCCTATGGAATAGCCTAACATACCAACTTTAAAACAATATATCCATTCAGGTCATTCAACTGTATTGTATTTGTTAGGTTGCTAATTTCTAACATTTACTAACTTTTGAAAAATATTTCCTGCAGAATATAGCAATGAGAAATCCCTGAAAGGATTTTCAGTCATGATGATCTTGCACAAAAAATTCCTAAGGGTGTGCAGATAAGGATTACAAAATCTCTATTGTTGTTTTATGTCTAGAACCAATAGAAAAATACTCCCTCTGTTATGGAATTTAAGCAACACTTAATTTATTGAAGTAGCACCATCAACTTTCTCTCTCTTTTTGCATTACATCTCTACTGGATCAGGAATGCTGTTACTTATAATGTCATTCCATTATGTATATAAGCAAATATATGCATTTAAGATATAGGAAATGATTCAACATACCAATGGAACTGCTTGTATATTATTATAGCTAACCCCACTATAAAAGAACGGCATAAAGCAGACTGAACTTTTTTTTAATTGTTAGCCACTCCCCAAAGAAATTAATAAATTGGTGGCCATACAAAATTAAAAAGCACCTTTTCCACCTGAGGGAAGCTTTGAAAGTAAGGATTGGGTTAGATTAAAATGACCCATTTTGCATTTTCAAAGGCATTCCTCCAATTAAGCAGCCTTCTGCCAAAAGAGGAAAGCTTTGAAAATGTGACTTGTACAGCTGCAGCCAGCCTGTTCTGCTCTTTCAAAACTCTCCTTAGAAGGGCCAGATGAAATTCAACAAAGGAGAATTTCCACACCCCAGCTGATAGCATCCCCAAACTGAGAGGTGGGAAAAGATAACAGCCCAGTTTCCAGATAACCATGGCAAATCATGGGTTAGTATTGTAAGCCGTCCTGAAATGTCAGTGGTGGACAGGGCACAAAACAGATAGATAGATAGATAGATAGATAGATAGATAATTTTGCTCAGCTGCATGCCACACATGAACCAATGTGACTTTGCAGAATCAGTCTCTAACTGTAGACTGCTGCATCTTATACAAACCCAAACATGGGTTAATCATGAGTTCAAGAATCCAGAGTTAACCTAAAAACTAACCATAGGTTAGCAAATTAATTAACCCACGATCTGCTGCTGCAATATAAGAACAGGTGAAATATTTCAGGCACTTCTAATCACACCTTTATCTTATTTGATTATGGAAAGTTGCATATTAAAATCCCAACTCTTTTTACTGTGACAGACACATGGCTAGCACTGGGTAAGAATTATTTAGGTAAAATTATACTTAGTTATTTAATAGCCCATGGCTGTTTCATGCTGACAGAAGCTAGTGTACCCAATTTTTGCTGATTTGTCCGAGCTACTATAATCCATCACCCCATACAGCTGGAAAATGTCCTAAGTCTTCATATTTTCTGTCAATAAATATATTGATCAATTTATTGATCAATAAATATATATTATCTATCAATAAATAGATAGCAGTTACAAATGCAGTATTAGGCAAGACTGTCAGTTTTGAAATTATAGATGAGTGATTGTTACTAAGTACAGTTCTTTGGGTTGCTAAAATTTATTTATGTAAATAGTAAACAAAGTATCTTTGTTTTTTTCCTTAAATTCAAGCAATATAAAGATATTACATATTTTTTCTTCACACTTTAATAATGTATTCATGTATTATACTATGCAATGGGCAGGTGTGCTGAGGTGGATAATTTATTTTTAAAAACCAAATTAAGAACACAATCACCAAAACAGTACAGAAATGAAAATAGAGAAAACAGTCAGCTTAATAATCAAATCATCAGACTGGAAATTAAATAGCTTCTTGAAGATGACGCTCATGACCATTAACTAAATTTATGCAAGTACAGTGGTGTCTCGTACTTCGAACAACTCTAGAGTTCAAACGTTAAAGTCAAGATAAAATTGCTCCAAAGTCTGAATGATGCTTCCACATTCAAACCACACATGAAGTGAAAAAAATGCGATCGCAACATAAACATGATCTGTTGTGCGCCCAAGTTGTCTCTCACTGTGAAACATCTCTTACATAACACTCATGCATTTTCAGTGCTTTTCTTCACTTTTTCGCCTTCAGTAAGGCACATTAAATGCACTAATATAACATTACTGACATAAATTCTAATACAGTGGTGCCTTGTATGTATTAATTCATTTCAGGGGGCTGCATTTGCTGTTTAGGTTAATTGAAATGGGTATTGTTTAGGGTCTGGGAATGGATTAATTCACTTCGCATTATTTCTGATGGGGAAAGCTGATTCAGACTTTGAACAATTCAGAGTTCAAATGGCCTCCTGAAACAAATTAAGTTAGAAGTATGAGGTACCTCTGCCAATAAAAATGTCAACATAACATTAAATTCACATTAAGGGCACAATCCTGTGCTAAAACAGTACTGCATATCAAGTTTTTCAGTCCCATTAGGCCACAAATACTTGACCTGAAGCATTTGGAAAAAAAAAAAAAATTAAGGCACTTTAAGAGTGCTTTTTTTTTTCCTCAAATACTTTGGATCAAATAATTATGGCCTACTGGAACAAAGAATAATATGTTCAACTATCACAACTACATTTGTTGTGTTTAGTAAATACAACTAAAATAAAGTTGCTAATTTAAATCACTCTCTAGGGCAGACAGCTCCAATCTAGTGCTGGACCCAATAGCACAAGCCAGAATTGCTTGGTCCAAAGCACTTTAAGGGTACTTTTAAATTTTCTGATGCAAGTTAACTTAATTTGGAATGGTGGTTTTTATCAGTTCAAAATTTCCTGGAAAACACACATCATTAGGGACAGTTAGGCAGGTCCTGAAAGTTAAAGACCAGGTCTTAGAACTGTCATATGCACTGTAAATTTGAACAGGCACTATAGTGGCAATCAAGTTAGCTAGTTAAAACTAAAAGTACAGCAATGCCATGCTAAAGTATTTATATTCATCTATCATCATTAAATGAAAACAAGTCTGAGAATAAGCCATGCAGTTTATTGGACAGCTGCTGTTGTTGTTAGTCACAAAGTCGCATCCGACCCATTGCGACCCCATGGACATTATTGGACTTTAGTCTATTGAATTATTTCTAGCTGGAAAGCCTGGCATGTCTGCACATTGCCTGTTGGTTTTAGTAGTGTAAAGTGACACAAAATTGTATTTCTTAGTTTTGTATCTAACAAATATCCCCCCCCGGGGGGGGGAGCTTACAACCATAAAACAAAAGCAACAACTACACATACACACAATGGTTGAAGTAGCAGCCCCTTCCATCCCATCATTCCTGAGCTCAAACCTGCTGCTTCCCAAGGCTGTTTTGGGTTTAAAACCAAAGCTGGGGAGAAAGATTCTTACAACTGTGTCTCATAGCTAGTGCAGGCTTCGGTCAAAGGAGCTGACTTGAACTTTTCACTCACTTTTCCAAATTGAAATGAAAAGTTTAAGAAGTTCAACAGTACTATCTCCAGAAGAAAGCAAACTACTGCAATTTACTGCACATCTTTTTGTAAAGGCAAAAAAGTTCTTTCTTCTTTAAAATAATTCAGCAAACAGAAACCATTTTGCACAATTTGAGAATGCATTAATCCTTAGTCACCATGATCTACATAGCAAGCAGTTTTTGTTCAATAATCCAAAATATGCATGTTAAATTTATAGTTTAAGCGCCCTGTAGCACCAAATGAAGAGCAAGAATCAAGAGATTTGTTTTTACATTGTATCACAAGAATCAATCTTTACCCTGTATGAGCTCCCAAAACCATGGGAGATCTCTCTGGACCTGAGAGAAGGAACGTAAATAAATTTTCTCTCATCTTTTCATTATCCACCCTATTAACTTTTTGCTAAAATAGTTTGAAAGGTGGTATTTCTTATGGATTCTAAATTTTAAAGGTGTCCTCTAGTAATTCCTAGTTGTGCCTGCAGTTACACAGCCACTTGAACTAGCACTGAAAATTAACAGAAAGCAATGAAACCTTGACAAACCAATCAGTATAAAATTAGTATTTGCTATCATCGATTGCCCAAAAATAAACCTGCATCAAGTTTGACACAAACAGTATAAATACATATTGTCACATGCAGGAGTATTACCACCACTGAAAAGTAGTTATTTATCATGGCAATTTCCTAGGGAAAACAACAAAAACTTCTGTGGAACTTCCAAGTCTAATATACTCAGTTCATTCTGTGATACCTCCCAGTTTGTCTCTTTTTGTTAGGACAGACCAACAGCTAAAGAATAAGTAATTCAACCAGAAGATGCTTCACAGGCTACACTTCAACATTCGATGCAAGATTTTGTTGCTAAAGCTAAATGTTTCATTCTATGATATAGGCAATGCCCAATTCTTGATCTTGGGAAAATGCCGGAAATGGAAAAACTCACACAAGGAGGGTAAAAGATGACACAGCAGCCCATATTGTATTTCAGGGGCAAATATCCTGAATTCATCCTCTCTCCCACTCTGTACATGGATAAGCCTTACCCAGGAGGAGGGTGCTAAGCCACAGCTAGTCACTGCTCACTCAAATCTGAAGACTATGTTGCCTATACTACATCCCAGAGATCACACTTCTACACATTTTTTTCAAGACATCTAACAGAACAGCTTACTTCCCTATTCTTTAAGAATATGGGTAAAAAGGAAGAAGGTCAATCATGCTTCTAGAACTGATTTGCCATCCTAAACATCACAGAACATAATAGGACTTCTGCATAAGTATGCCTGGTCACCTTATGGCTGTGACCAAAAGGCATTTAAATGATAACTAGCCTACATCGGCATATTTCAAAAAATATCATTTCTTACAATGTAAGACTTACATGAATAGCAGAAACATTAAAAAAAGAAGAAGAGCTCAAAGGTAGCAGAAGGCCACCTAGATGTTCTGATCTCGATACCCAATGCTTAAAATGCTAGATATTAAAGAACTAACTGGAATTACTCAGCGGTGAGAAACTGCAGATACTCAGATTCACCTTCCGATTACCATTTCCTGATGGTTTTTGAAAACCTATCCCTGGTACTGAGGGCAGAAATGAAGCCACGCAAGCCTCAACTCGCTTTCTTTGGAGATTCCAGTGTCCACTTCAAGAGGAGGATGGTAGCCGGGCCTTAAAAAACACATCCCTGCGTCTCCCCCCGCGCTTTGGCTGCAAAGCCACATGGCTGGCTGGCTGGCGGGCGGGCGGGCTGGCGGGCGGTGGAAGTCGCCCAGCTCCAACTTCCGTTTCTCCTTGCTAGAAAACTAGCACCCCTTGAGGGTGTGCAGGAGACCCGGAGTGCGGGCCCGGTTCTCCCACCCTGGCGGCGAGGACGGCGCCCCGTCACATGGCACAAGGCGGCAAGGGAAGGAAGCGCGCAGGCCGAGGCAGGCACGCGCCCAGCCGCCGCGGGCGAGCGAGCGAGCGAGCGAGCGAGCATCCTTCTCTTCCCCTTCCCCTCCCCTCCGCGTGGCCTTCCGCATCCAGCCCCACCACGAGTCCTCTCCCCTGACTGCCGCACTCACTTCTCCCCCGAGCCGCCCGCCTCTTTGCCCGGGCCTGCGCCGGGGCCATCGTCGCCGGCGGCCGAGGACGGCGCTTCCGCGGACGGCGCCGCCTGCTTCTGCTGCGGGGGCCCCTTGCCCGGCTCCTCCAGGATCCCCTCCGAGCGGGTGCATAAGGAGCGGCCGCCGCACGGCGGCAGCCGGATAGGCGGGCGGCCGCCGGCAACCGTGGGCAAAGCGGGATGGAGCCACCTCAGCGCCAGGCGACGGCAGCAGCCGAAGCCGCCGCCGCCGCCGCTTATCCCGCCAGTGTGGCTGAGCCGCAGCAGGTCCCTCAACAGCGCGGAACTCCGCAGCCGCATCATTCTGCGCCGCCCTTCCTCGCCTGCCGCCGCCGAAGCAAGGAGAAATGTGCCTCAGCCGCTACCAACCGACCGCGCTTTGCTCACACCCAGCGCGCCCCGCCTCAGCAGCCCTCCCATTGGGTGGTGGCTGCCGTAATCGTCCGGCGCCCTCGGAGATGATTGGTCTGCCCTGCACGTCAATTTAAATCCTTCTCGGCCTCCCCCGCCTCCAGAAGACTAGAAGATGTGGCGCACTTGGAGCTGGGCCTGCAGAGTCTGAGGCGCGGGCGGCGGCGGCGGCGGCCAGACTTGGGGTCGCCGCCTCCGCCAGTTCCGAGAGCGCTTTCATAGGCGGTGCGTCCATTACGACGACTATGCACAATTACAACTTATTAAACCGGCAAGATAATTATTTGATATTAAAGCACCTGGTCGACTGCCTAATCCCACTGTATAATAGGATTCCTTGCTACCCACTTCATTATGGAGGAGCATTCTATGAGGTAGAAATGGAACACGGCAATGAAGGAGAATGGAACTTCGGGGGAAAAGAACGATGGCTCGCCACTGCTTCAGGCAGTCCCTGGAGCCATGGATTGCCTCAATATTTTACTTTCTTCAGCTGCTGACAGATCTCGACACACTATGATGGACCCTAAAGCTGATTATGCCCCTTTTCCACAAACTGCACCCCCTTCAACTGCATATCTCCAAGGGGTAGCCCTATGATTTGGCTATGCAACCTTGCAAAAGCTAGAGCAGAGAAGGAGCTGTTTTGCACCGTCGCAAAGAAGCTTTAGCAGTTTATTTATTTATTTAGCAGACTTACATGCTTCCTCCTTAAGAAAAGCACAAGACACCTTTTTGGGTGCACCCCCTTTACAGCAGTGCACTCCCTTCAAGCGCAGAAGTGTAGGCATCATGCCACAACTGGGAAATAAAGCCAAAGCATCACTCCCAGAGGAAAGTGCAAGAGGAGGCAGCCCATTCTAGTGTGTCCGGGCCTCGCTGTCTCTGAAGAGGAAAGGACCAAGCGCTTGCCCAGAGGCCCAGACAGGGGCAGGCCAGTGGAACAAATGGGCAGGAAAATGGTGTGGTCAGGCAGACGCTCAGGAGAGCATGTAGCTATGTGATTCGGCATAGAATTGGATTAGATTGACGGGAACTGGTCTTAGCCCAGAGGCCCTCTTGAAAGCTTAGCTTCACTGTGCCCACTCCCCCGCCTTCCTCTCACATGCTCAGTCATATTGTACATTCTTGTTTCTAATACCTGCAGTTGATAAACTCCTTTCCATAGTGTGAGCGAGATCCATGTGCTTTGCCTGAGTTGCTGAAACAGAAAAGCAAAGGAAACAGCTGCTGGCACACCTCTCTAGCGATAAGGGTCACTAAACTAGGAAGGAGAATGCATATTACAGGTTCTGCCTCAGAAATGGGAGAAAGCTCTTTTCCTTTTGCAAAAAGCCAAGGCTCAGCATGGAAACAATCAGCACGATGGCAATAAAATGACCATTCATCACCTTTTAAGTAAGCATGGTAACAGAAACAGTTAAGTGTTCTTTTGAGGTGTCATTTGAGCACATTTTACATATGTAGCACTTTCTATTCCTGATTCGTGTAAAACGTGTGAAAAATGAAAGGAACAGCAGTAATATCATTCTATAGTTACCATAGATACAATTGACTTTCATGGCATACCAAATGTGCTGCCATCTTCTGGAAAAAGGAAAAACTTCAGTCCGTGTATTAGAAACCACACTCTGGCTCTAAGATGGTTATTAACTTAATTTTGTTTGAAATCTCCTGAATACCAGACTAGGATACACTATTAATAATCACACAAGTTATGCTGCCAATTATAACAATAAGGACTACATTCTTTAAACAGATATATGAAAATCACAGTCTTAAAGGGCTACAGGATTAATAATGTGCATGTGCATCATTATATACATTATTTTGCTATAAATCAGTGAAGAGCTTGTTTTGTTAAAAATCCTTAATTGTATGCAAAATAATATTTGCTTCCATTTCAAAGGTAGTATTTTAACCTACTATACAAAATCTCACGAATAAGCAATCAGGCAACATTATCTAGGCTCTAAAACTAATGATTAGCACAATGGTTGTTGCTGCTGTTTAGTCGCAAAGTTGTGTCCCACTCTTCACAAACAAAGGTAGCACTATTTTATCCTAGGGCTGTCACTGTTTTCCTGGTGGGGTTCCTGTACCTTTAGCAGCTTCGTGTTAGGCAAACACTGGGGAGGCTAGCAAAGAGATCCAAGTGGTAAATAGTTTTGTTCAATTTCTTCATGTTATGTTGCTCTTAAGGCACCAGAGCCCAGCTGGGGAACCCTTCAAAATCTAAAACCTATAATGAAGTTACCAGAAATATATTCTTGGGGGTGGGGAGTAAATACTTAAAAGAGTACTAAGAGTAGGAGCTTTCCTTTAAAAAAAAAAAAGACCCTAAGCTTACAAGCCTTAAAAATCATTATGGTGCAGCAGCTAGCTTTGAAGCATGCTAGAAATAGCTATCTATGCTAAGATCTTGCCTATGGATGAATTTTACAATATATTATTTCCTTGCTCCTGTCAGATCTCTGCTTCTGTCTGATTAGGGAAAGATGCATCCTCTTAACACCTCCTGTTACACAGTCATGCACATGTTCACAAGTGTGTGTGCCATCTGGAAGCCAACGGATGATGTGGTTAACTTTCACAGTGGGCCAGACTATACAAAATATAATCATTGCCATCTTTGTCTCTCCTTGGCAGCCATGCAACCTATTACAAAGGTGTAATTGATAGCACAGTACAATCTAACACATTTCTCCCCAGAAGTAAGTCATACGGAGTTCAATAGGGCTTACTCTTGGAAAACGAGGCATAGGATTACATCCTAATGTACTTTACTGTTTGAATTTCAAGGTTAATCAGCAACTTCTGTTAAATTAAGCTGTATGAGTATTGCCCACATGCCGTGTTCTTTAAATTCTGTTCTTAATGGGGCAATGTTCTTTAATACAGTGTGCTATCAGCACAATGCTGAGTGTATTGGATGCTTTGAAACTAAACCATTAACCTAGTAGAATAAAGGGCATTCTGTATCATCTACTACCAAGCTGTAAGAGGAAACAGTTTGCACTGTGCAATCCCTCCATTGACTGGTACTGCTCAGGAATCATGTTCAGTCATGGCAGAAGAGGCACATGTCCCAGTCTGCTGAACACGATTTATGTATACTTTGTACCCCTGCTATGAATGCTGTTTTAATGCAAATTGCAACATGGCATGCGGTTTATCAATGTTTAACTTAACAGGATCATTTATGTGCTTACTGAACTTGTTCCTTTTTGCTAGTCACTGAGTCTAGGCTCTTGAGCACACCTGGGCACTTTTATGCAACTATAACTAATGCTAAACTTCTTCACTGGTAAATTTATTATGCCTTACAAGGAATGCTATAGGCATGCTACAGGCATGTCACCATTACACCAGCAGAACAACTACCCTTTCCAGTGTGTGTTCAGGAGAGGAGGGAGAAAACACAAAAACAGACAATGCCCAAGTGGTTAAAAAAGGCAGACATGACCCCCACCCCTGGCTTCTTGCAAAGACCCCCAGTGCCTGGCCTTTGTGGACAGAGAGCGTACCTATATATGAGGATTAGTGCCTCCCCTCAATATGGATATTTTACCCCCAGCTGCTGTGGGGCAAATATGTTAAAACAATACAATAAGATACAATATTTGCATTTTTATGGGGTGGCAGGGGAGACACATACAACACAGTTATATATTACATCAGGTATATATTCCATCACAGTATAGTTTGTGTTTCCCAATTGCCTTGCTTACCTGGGTGAGGTGCTCTGACCTGGAAAGCCTGGCTGCTGGCACAGACTGATAGTTTCATCCAGAGTCCCAAGGTGAGGTACCTGTTAGAGTCCTGGGTAGAGAAGAGGTAGCAATGGGCTCAGCAACTTATTTCTGGAGACAGGTACTTTTGTTCAAACACTACCTTTGTGCGGAAATGCCATTTCTCTTTTCCTCTTTCCCTCCACCAAAGTTCTTCCTTGTGCGCCGAAGGTGTCTGTGACCTGAGGTTGATGAATATAGTCCCAGGCCACAAACCCTGTCATCAGAGTTATGGTCGTGCTCTGTGGTATTGATTTTCTGCTAGTTGTACGCTGTGATTAGGTGCTGAGTTACAGGATACCCTATGATCAGTTGTGGAGATGTGGGCAAGGTGGTATTTGACACAGGGCAGCTATTTAAAAAAAAAGATCTCTCGCATTAAAGTCAGTGGGAAGGAAATAATATGTGCTAGTTCTGTGATGCAATTGCTCTATCCACAAGAACGTGCCTGTGGATTGCACACAGCTATAAGATATGGCGTAAGTGTACTATTCATGACCATGTCTGATTTCAGCCAGTCCACTAGTGCTTTTTTACCAGCTGCGTGTTCTATCAGCATATCTGTCATGGTAGCAATACATCTGCTATGCTGCTGGGTTGGCAGAGTTTCCCCAAAATCCTACAACCTGAGGATGCAGAACCTCTATCAGTCATGTGCCATATTGCATCTCTGAGGACAGTGTTTTGTGATACCAAAGGTGAAACACTCAGGACTAAAATAACCCCTTAAATCAGCATATGGTGGCACCAGGGGGATGGTGGGGCCAAAGCACTTTCTGCCAGTAACTTAACTTTAGGAGAGGCATTTCAAATTTTTAATAGAGAAAGGAAACTTCAGAGTCCAGCAAACCATGAAATGATTAGTGATTGGACAAGAGGGTGCGGCCTCTGAGGAACTCCAGGGGCCCCCGTTGAGACCCCACGATGGCCAGACTTTGCTTCCAGGCCTGAGTGCCCACCCAGGCCAGAATTTCAGAAGATCAATCAGACTATGTTTAAACCGAACCATTTGACCATGTAGATCACAAGAAGACACAAATGGTTCTGAAAGAAATGGGTGTGCCTCAGTGCTTGATAATTGTGATGTGTAACCCATATTGTGGACAAAAAGCTACTGTTAGGGCAGAAAGTGGAGAAAAAGAATGGTTTCCTAGGCAAAAAAGTCCAACAAGAGTGCATTTTATCTCCCTATCTGTTCTTGCTATATGCAGATCATAGCATAAGGAAACCTGGGTTAGGATCAGAGGGAGGAGGAATAAAAATTGGCAGAAGGTACATCAATATGATAGGCATGTGATATCATATAACTGGCAGAAAGCAGCAATGAATGGAAATGGCTCCTGATGAAAGTGAAATAACTGCAAAAGCGTGACTGCAGCTGAACATTAAGTAAACAGACATCATGTTTTACAGAAGAATTACACAATTTTAAGTTCTGCTTTAAAGAAATGAGAATTGTAAGAGATTTTGCATACCTTGACTCAATCTTCTATTCAAATGGAGACTGCAGTGAAGAAAACTGACACTTGGAAGGGCAACAATGAAGGAACTAGAAAAGAAGGGGGGCCAAGGTCAAGTTCATCCACAATATTGTATTATTGCTCACTATGTCTGGATATAAAAGCTGGACAGTGAAGAAAGTTGACAGGAAGAAAAGTGATGCATTCAAAACAGTGCTGAAGGTGATCTTTGTGAATATGCCACATTGCTGGAAAGACAACCAAATCAAATCAAGCCAGAACTTGCCCTGGAAGCCAACACGATGAAACTGAAGCTGTCATACAGGGCAAAACTCACTGGAGAAGACAATTATGGTAGGGAAAGCCAAAGGCAGAAGAAAAAGAGCAAGACCAAATATGAGAAGGGCTGATTTCACAAAGCAAGTCATAGCCTTGTATTTACAAAAACAGAGCTGCGGAGAACAGGACATTCTGGAAGGCATTTATTCATGGGATCACCACATGTTGGAGAGGATTCGATGGCATGAAACAACAACAACAAAATCACATAGTTCTGCTATGAAACAAAATTTGAGAGTGTGGAATTATTCCATTCAGCTGTTCTGAAATTCAGAATAAAAGAGTGGACATCTCTGAGCTATACTAACTATGTTCTGAGGCTGCTGAGATAGCAAGGATGCATAACTTAGGCTCACCAATGGTCTATAGCTACTTGGAACAAGGTGAGACTTTGTACAGTGGAACGTATTTTCTAAGGTCTACTCTGACTAGTCATTGAGACATGCCATCCTTTTTTTCTGGCTGTATTTCACATATTGCAAACACATGCAAACTAGGTCAATTTGTGTGAGACGACTCTCCTCCAAATTTGCTTTGGCTCTAGTAAGAACAGCTTAAACATTTACATTTGCAGGTAAGGAAATGTTTGGAGGGAGATGGCAACCAAGATTTGCTGAGATTTTTATTTTATGTTGGTTTTTTAAAAAAGAATTGCTCTTCTTTTAAGAAGGTGCATAGTTTATGTGACAGAAAACTTAACAAAGCTAGTCCTGTTCTTTCACACCATCTCTAGAAATGATCCAATGATCTGGCATAACCCAGTCCCTATAAACGCACATCTTAAACAGGAGAACAGGGGAAAGTGTTGAGGATGAAATCATAGAATCACAGATCAGTATGGCTAAGAAAGTCCAAGAAGGCCATCGGGTCCAAGCCCCTGCTATTTATAGGACACATATTTACACCATCCCATTCAGATAACTGTCCAGTTCCTTTTTGAATGTCTCAAGTGTGAGAGATCCCACAACCTCTCCCGACAACTGGTTCCACTCTTGTATTGCTCTGACAGTTATCGCTTTTCCCAGTATCTAGCCTGAACCTGGTTTGATGCAATTTCAGCTGATTATTCCATATCCTATGCTCCCATATGAGCAAGAAAAGATCTTGTCCTTCCTCTTTGTGACAGCCTTTCAGATACATATCAAGTGATATCATGCCCTTCCCACATGTCTTCTCAAGGCTGAACATGCCCAGTTCTCTCAGTCTTTCCTCACAGGGCAATGTTTCCAAACCCTGGATCATCTTCGTTGCCCTCCTTTGTGCCCTTTCTCATTTTTCTGCATCTCTCCTAAATTTTGGTACCCAGAACTGTTCACAGTGTTCCAGATGAGATGAGACTAGTGAAGAGTATATAAGAGATATAAATATATATCTGTACTAAGCAATAAGAACCACACCTGCTCAACTTGTACCTGGAAAATCCAACAGCGTCAACCTTGACCCAGTTCACCATGGTGGCAAATCATGAATTATGTATCAGGAATGTGCAACACTTGTGATCTGCTGTGTCTTTCTGTGAACAATCTCAGATCGGTGTGATCAGACGGTGTCAGCACGACTTGGCAATCCAGCTCTATGGATTGTTTAGGGACTAAGCAACCCAGTGGTCAACCTATTATTTGCTTTTAATTAACCCATAATTGGCCACTGATTTCTGTCGACAACAAGGCAAACAGTCCTGTGACACGCACACATGCTTCTGCTATATTACTAACTTCAGCAAGCATAGATTCCATTTTTTGGAGATACCCATCTCCGTTTGCAGCCAAGTACATGTGACTTTTCTGGCTTCTGCTGGAAACTCACTCCAGCTGAGTCAAGGGCAAACCCATCTCCAGAAGTCCAAGATCCTGTCCTACACGTTCTGTTTGCTCTGCACTGAATGCTTCCCACTGAATGTTGTGGAGTAAATTTATGTCTTGAGCTATGACTGCTGAATGGAAAAAAATCACCTTGCAGACGTTTCTAATAATCAGTGTCTTGCAGAGCCAGCTCTACCACTGAGCAGAGTGAGGTCCCAGATAAAAAACGCAGGAGGGGGCAGCCCCCATGCATAGCCGGCTGCTCTCAGGTTCACTGGAGGTGTTGCTACACCGCCAGTGTTGAAATTCAGCTGTCAGCGTAGGCACTTTATGTACATGGAATGGTGGGGGAGACATCATGTCCTTCAACTCGGGCAGTAGAATGTCTTGGCAATTCTAGTGTTGGACTATATATCGTATTCAAGCTCTCCAGATAGTAGGGGAGCCACTTGACCAATTGTACGCAGCAAGCAATGTCTCCATTTTCTTATACATTAGATCTTTCATAATTTTTCCAGTAATCAGATTATCTCAGAGTATAGATGTTTCAAACAAAATTCAAATTCCTAATTTGTGTGGAAAGTCTCATGAAGTAATAATGCTATGGCATCTTTATATCTATTATTATTATTATTATTATTATTATTATTATTATTACATTTCTATGCCGCCCCTTGCCGAAGCCTCGGGGCGGCTTACAACACAATAAAATACATTGCAGTCATTTTTCCTATAATATCTAAGCAAGAAATCCAGCTTACTATATGACTCCATGCAAATTATCCTTTGCTCATGGTTGCATTTTCATTTAGACAGTGCAAGAGAAACTTTCTTAATCCCTTAGCAGAAAATAGATCTGGAAAGAACATGGTAGAGGTCTTTCTAGTTCAGGCACATCCACCAATAACAGTTTGAGCAAACCTATAAATCCGCTCATCAGATCTAAAGGAAAAGATATTAGATAAGCAGCAGAAGGATTATCTTGGAAAGTGACATGGAAATTTTTATTTTGCTATTTCATACATAATGTAGAAAAAATGCTTTTCTGAGCAAGAAGCCTTGGATCTGCCAGATTAATCCTTTTTTCGAGAAGCAAATCATATCCCCCTCAGCAAACTTAAACTGCCATCGTCAACACGGCTTATCTGTATGAATATAGACATTAGACCCACTGGGCACACAACTTTGTTGTTTTTAACTCTGCACGTTGAAAATAACATGTATTTTATTCTGGCACCAATTACCTTTATTTGCCAGAGTCATTCTAAACCTTATGGGAATCATTCCTATTCGACAGATTCCTCAGAGGAGACAGAACAGAAGTATAAACAGTAACTATGGTAATTTTAACTCAGAAAATATGTAAAAGTAAAAAAACCTGGAAAACAGTAATCTGATAGCCAGATGGAAATATGATACATGAAGGAATGGATGAAGGCTCCTAGTGTGATCAAAACAAATACATTAAATATTCTACAACATTCTTCAGTGAAAACATTGCAGCTTCATGTTTCCATGTAACATGATTTTCAAACCCAGAAGGTACAATCTTATGTGTGTTTAGACAGGATTGCTGGGAAATACTGGACATTACAGGATTGCTTTTCTGTTTGAACATGCCTAGGATTGGCATCCCAAAAAGATTAACCCTCCACCAGGGCCAGCTCCAGGTTAGCAAGGATCCTTGGCATGCCTTGCACCCAGCCTTCTTCAGTGTTCATGAGGCCCCCATACTGCAGCAGGTAACAGGTGGGGCCAGCTCTATTCTCCCAACCTTCTAGCCTTATCTAGGTCTGCACCTGCATCTATATCAGAAGGCCACACATCACATTTCTGCATGCATTGTTATGCAACATATTGTAGGTGAATGAATTCCAGGGGTGTGAGTGCTGATGGTTTCCAACAAGGCCTTGAGCTGTAGAAACTGTGGGGTCCAGAAATCCCACCACTTTTGGAAGCTGGATGAAAAGGCCCAATCGACTGGCCAGTTAGTAACTGCAGGGTCAGCGGCCAAAACATTCTATGGAATAACATTCTATGTCGTGAGTGGAGCCGGCTAGAGCCGGGGGTCAGACTAGATGGCCTGGGAGACCCCTTCTGACTCGCTCTGTTTTTGTGTTTCTATGAATAACTACTTGAAACAGCAGTTACGCCAACCTGTAGAAATAGCAAGCTTGTGGTCAAACCACCCAGGGGACTTACACCATTAGCCATAAGGTGGTTACTGACTTGTGAGTCAATGTCTAATGGGCAGAATAATAATTGAAATTCTGCAGGGTGACTCAGTGACTGAAAAAATATAAAAATGGGCCTAGCAAAAGTCCAATGCAGGGCTCCTAGGGCATTGGAACAGTGTATACCTTGGGAACCCACAACGTCCAGGGCTTAGGCTTACCAGGCACAATCACAAGCCACACTAAGCCTCCTTGGGAAGAAGCCACAGTGCATAGGGACTTGCCCCCTACGCCTGACAGATTATCACCCACTTGTCAGCTTGCCATGGCTTGTTTCTCCCGTCATCCTCCACCCGGCTGCTGCCATGTATTCAAAGGGGTTGTGCAGCAGAGATCCTCATTTCCTCATTCCCTAAATCAGCATCCTTTCTGCCAGTGGTCCACTGGGGTTCCTGGCTGATGGGAGAAACTCCCCACTCTGCATCAAATTGCAAAAATTGCTTAAGTCCTTATGCATATGGTAAAGCGTATACAACCTGTCTTTTCCTGCTATGAGGTATAGTCAGTTTTTCCTTCCATTCTCTGCTCTGCCATGACTTTATATAATGCTTGCATTCCTCCTCTGTTCTGAAACCCTCATGGACATTTGACAGCTAACAGCAGAGTAACTGAACAGTCAAGATTGACAAAAATCCCTACCTCTCTTCCTGAACTCATTAGTGTTGCTGCCATTCTTGTTCATTCGTTCTCAACCCTAGAGTGGAGTTTTTCCTCTCCTAGGAATCATGAGGAAAGGACACCACAGAGTATTCCAAATGTGTTCATAAGTTTTTATTTTTTATTTTCACTCTTGTGCAATTGTGCAAGAACAAATGACTTGTTGCTTGTCATTTTGCGCAAATTTCCCTTTCATGAGATATGCATAATGTTTGGGATCCCATTCACTTCTCTGTAACCCTCAGGTACAGCTGACAGTGATAAACAGAGCTGTTTTGTTACAAGCACAAAGCTTACTTCAGTGTAACTTGAGGCAGCCAGTTTTTTTAGGTGTTCACTAGCAAAGGACACATCAAAGTGGAGGACATTGACAAGAGAGGAGGTGCTGCAGGAGAGAGGGACATGCTGACTTCAGTGCAATGTCAAACAGCTGTTAAAAAAAAAAAAGATGCTTGCTTGCAAGGTAAGTGCCCAAGTGGGGTAGCTAGCCTTGGCTAAATAGAAGACAGGTGCTCTTGTGGTATTGCAACAATGCACGACACTGAATGAACAAGCAGGTAAGCTTGTGGCCACATTCCTGTTTTCATAACAGCACAGATATTTTTTTTTCTTTTCTGGGACCTGGTGTGGGAGTAGGGGAAGTTTTTCTCAAGAGGCACTGAAGTGGAGGATGTCATTGACAAGGACATTTGCAAGAAGTGGGGATCTAGCTACCCTGAGTTGGGTAGTGGGCAAAACTATTTGCTAGGCAAAGTCTAGCAGACTTAAAAGCATAAGGGAAGGTTGCAGCTGTGTTCCTGCAGTCAAAAGGGCTCAGAAATGTATTTGGTTTTGATGGTCTTATGCAGGAATGAAAGAGTTTCCCTGATCACCTAGCAAGGGCAGCAAACCAATTGCTCAAACATCACTTCCCTTGCTAGAGAGCACCTTAAAAGGTCATTTCATGTTGCAGTGAAGTAAGCTTCCTGCCTGAAACAAAACAGCTCCATTGCAAGCTGTGGGATGGTCATGAGGGTTAAACAGCAATGAGCAGAGTACCCGAAATTACACAAAATTCATGGCAGAGTAGATGAATGCAGAGGAAGTTTGCACACAGTTCCTAGCAGTGTCACTTATGTGGGAGCAAAAAGCTCTCCAAACCCCCAAAACAGTTATGAATGCATTTGGTACACTCTGTCATATCCCTTCTTATTAATTTCTTCAAAAAACCACTTTTAAAATCTGACGCTGAGAAGGGATGATGTACTGC
Organism: Varanus komodoensis; assembly: GCF_004798865.1. NCBI lineage: Eukaryota > Metazoa > Chordata > Lepidosauria > Squamata > Varanidae > Varanus > Varanus komodoensis. The sequence continues at coordinate 4,797,141 of NW_025335548.1, forward strand.
TGCTAGATCACAAGAAGCAGGCAGGGGTGTCTTGCTACTCTTGCTGGCTGGCTCTCTAGCCATTCCAACAGCCCATGGAAATAAATCACCTTGACAGCATCACATGCCCCAGCAGGTCATCCTGAGATCAAGTCACCCTAGACCAAAGGTTCGCAAACTTTTTCAGCTGCTGCCCCCTTTCCTCTTGGGCAACAAACCTAGCACGCCCACACCTCTTTCTTTGTATTTGGTCTATACTGCAAATTTAAAACAACCAATCACTGCCCCCCTGGATCTTTCCACCACTCCCAGGAGAGCAGTACTTCCCACTTCGGGAATCACTGCCCTAGACAAGCACATGCCAAGTCTTGGATTCTTTGGGTAGCTTATTTGCACAAAACCTCCCACAACAGATAAACCACTCCAGGCTCAGATATCACACAGAACCACTCTGTGACCACCCACAAGGACAAGCCGCTGTGACTTCATGAGATACATACAAACCCCGTCACTGAACAGGGTTTGATCTCCCATTAGTGAGCACCTATTGTGACTAGTTTTGTGCAAATGAGCTCCTCAGCAAGTATGATTGGATAGGACAACATTTCATGTCTGTACCCTTTTGAATTTAAATTGAATTTATACATGCAGTCTCTATGAACTAATAAATCAGCCTAAGTATAGGAGAGTTCTTGTGGGCTGCCTCATTATTTCAAACTCTTTTGAAATCCCAGCTCAGATCTTTGACTAGCTTTGAGTCACAGTTCATTGGCTGAAAATCACAGAGAGGAAAAGCAATGATGTTGCTGTTTTAGGTTTTGTAACTGGTACCCAAGAAGTTATCTTTACTTATTGCAACCTGCATAGGAGAGCTTTGGGGGCAGTGTGAATGTGTCAGAAATTCTGGGGATAGTGTCAGAAGTCCACAGTGTCAGAAATTCTAGGGTAATGTGGCTGGCATTGTTAAAACAGAAAGCAAGAAGGAAATGGGACCAGGCGTCTGGGATTCAAGGACCTGGCTGACACCAAGACTCAGGCAATCTTGTTAAAGGGAGTTAAATTGCCATTACCTGAATGGCAAACTGTTGGCAGATCTGGGGCCAGCACCATGGGACAACAGGGTCTTAAAACATATGGTGTCTTGGGAAATGTGAAGGACTTCTTCCAACAAGAGTGCCTGGAGATAAGAAAAAAGCCTGCAGCTATTACAGGGCCAATGTAACCTGGCAGCCAAGGAAGGATGGGATCAAATGGCCCCATGAAAAACAGATAAGAGCACAGTTTGAGATAGAAATAGGGGGCAAATGAAAGTATGGATTTAAAGCACAACTTTGCCTATTGAGGGAAATAGCGCAAGGTTTAAAAGAGGAGTAAAACAAAACCAAGGGCAGACCCATCAAAGAGAGCCAGAAACCCATCAGGAATAATGAGAACTTATCACCAGCCAAAGAAACGCAAGAGCTTCAAGCTCTATTAAATATATAAAGGTAAGTAAAGATCAAGAATTACAGCTATTCTGGGAGAAGTGCCGCTGCATAAAATGAAACAGGAATTGACAGCTGCCAAGTTAAATGGAGCTTGCATCATGGGTAATAATCAGTGTTATGGCTCTGATTTTGGTTGCTGTGATGAGGAAGGTTTTGATAAGCTATGCTGAAGTCTATTGAGCTCCTAAGTAAAAGCACCCAGAAGGTGAGCTCGAAACACAACACCATTGTCACCAAGCAGAACAACAAAGCAGCACTACAACCACAATAACCCGCAAGGAAATGTTTCCAGGAGACATAAGACAATTAACAGCAAAATAGAGACCCCTAAAAGAAGCAACCATAATTGACTGGGGTGTGGCTGTGATAAGATATTACTGGGACAGTAATATTATATCACTTAACATAATGAAGTCTATGTGGGTTTATGCTATCTCTGCCTTTATGCAAGTTGCAAATAAAACTTTTACAGTGACTGTGCCATATCTGGGAAAACTGAAAAAAATGCAGTTGGGAGCTGTAATTTTAACATATAAACTCAAGAAAGTTGGGGAATATTTTATGACTAGATGGATGGTAGGACAAATTTTTACAGGACACAACAGGGCCCGATTCAAGGTGTTTACAATACATATAGAGCCCTAAATGCTACTGCTAGAACATCTGAGGGAACGCCTATCTCCATACATACCAACCTGATCACAGAGGTCATCATCAGAGGCCCTTCTCCATATCCCTCCCCACGGGGAAGCAAGAGAGGAGAGGGTGAGTAGAAGACCTTCTCCATAATAGCACCCCGATTATGGAACTCACTCCCATCTGAGACTCAGCTGGCCGCAACCCTCTATTCTTTCAGGTGCCAGTTAAAGACTTACCCTTTTCATGATTATTTTGGCGGGTGAGCTGTCTTTTATCATTTATGTTGCTGCTGCTACCATATTCTGATTTTAATGATAGGTAAACTTTTTAGTAAGTACAACTTTTATCTATGTTATTAGGCCATTTCAATATTTGGTTTTATATACTGAAATGTTTAGTTTTATGATTGTTTAGCTTTATGATTTCTTTCTTTTTTTCTTAATTGCATTACTACTTTATTAGTTCATTTTATATTATGATTCTTATAAATTAATTGTATTGTTTCAAATGTTTTAAAATGTTGTTTATTATGTTGTGAGCCACCCAGAAAGCCTATGGCTAATGGGGCAGCATACAAGTTAAATAAATGAATAAATAAATATAAATGATGAGTTGCTACAAGAGGGAAAGAAAGATTTTATATGTAAGTTAACCCAGTCTTATTATATATACCAATAGTGGAAGATGACATTAGCAACAAGGATGAAGAAGAAATGTGATTAAAGGAGAAGAAATACAATACAGAGTAAGTCATTTTCAGAAAGGAGGAAATGGACAGGGCCAGAGTGAAATTGTGAAGATTTTTTTAAAGGATACTGGGAAAGACTCGATCAGGGTGGGATCAATGTAATTCCCAAGCTCTGTTAGATGTGATTAAACAGTTGAAAGCAGCTAAGAAGTTGTAAGGCTCCAAACTTAGTCTCAGTAGTATGTGTTAATGTATCAAATATGTTGCAATCTACAAGGGCACCCCCAATGTTATGTGCAATTCGGAAGACAATGTAATGCCCTCCTTAATCCTGAAGTGTCAAGAAGTGGTTACAAAGCTTTCTTAAGGAGCAGTCCTGCGGCCCCTAAGCAGCATTCGAACAGACGCTGGGATTTTTGGATCAGAGGTCAGAGACAGTCTTTCAGCCTTAGAACTAGGAAGCTGAATCATGCCAGCTACCTCCCAGAGGTCAAGAAAGCAATCTCAGAAAGAGACTAAAGTGCTTTAGTTGTAGTTTTCTGGTGGACAGGGAGGGGAACTATTGGCATCCTCTACCAGCCAGCTTCCCTCCTCTCTGAAAGGCTTTCCTTGATGGGCAAAAATGCCCCTCTAGGCCACATGTAAAAAAGCATGAAAATCACCTTTGCTACTCAGAATAAGATTTCATGAACCTTAAAGGTTTTAGATTGTTTTAATGCTTTACTAATTGGTCTTTCTTTATCCCATCCAACTCTTACTGGAATGTATTATTCACTCTCAGTCAGTTTCTGCTCTCTTCTTTACTCTTAAGTATGAATAGGCTTCTCCTCATCTTTTCTTGTAGCCCTGGCTTCCTTTTCTTTATCAGTTACACTTACAACCTTACTTTAAAATGCTTGCCCTCTGTTACTCCCAGTTTATCTCTCTTTGCCTTTGCCTTTGCGCTCCTTTCAGAGTTCTGTACTCCCTGGTAGGGCTGTCATGAGAAGTTAGATTAATGATTTTGTATATCACACCTCTATCCATTTTCTTTGGCAGCACCTTATCTCTGGAATTCATGGCCTGCAGATATTTGTATGACTTAATCCCTTCCCACAACTCTGTTTCCATGTATGTTTTCTAATTAACAGGGACAGTTTATACTGTTTCTCCCTCCATTATCTCCCCTTACACCTTTCTCTTCCCTTTTCCTCATATGTTTATTTACATTGTGAGCCAGAGGATGGAATTTTATTGTTATCAGTTCTATAGCTTAGGCTTGTGCAGAGCCTTGTTTTTATTTCAGAACATAAAATATTATTTCAGATGGAACTTGCAACATAATGCTGTACTGTGTCCTAAGCTCCTAATGGAAATACTCCCATTCAGGATTCCAGCCAGCCGGCCTGCTGCGTCCTTCTCCACAAAACTGTATGGATTTCTAACATAGAAATCCCATGTTTTCAATTTTTCTTTTTCAGCCTGGAAAACCACAGTGCAGATCTCATCGTGTTGCATTTCCATTTCATACAGTTGTACTCATGTGGAAACACTCTGTGTCTTTATGATTAAAGGTATAGCTGACAGTCCCCAAAGAGGCCAAAACAGTGCGACACGTTTACTATTGCAGCAGAATGTAAAAGAATGAGCTGACGTTATCCTTTGAGTTTTGCAAGGTACTACTATTAGAAGATCATTGGCAAATTAAAGTGACTTTATTAAAATGGTTTATTCTTACATGGAAACCTCATCTGCTTTTTGTTTAGTAATTCTTTCAAAGTAACATGTGAAAATACTTTTTGGATACTGTTTTAATATATGTGGTAACTTCTTATCTAAAATAGGCAACTGGATTTGTATTGGCAGTTTTGATGAATTTCTTAATGACATATTGACTAATATTAAATGATTTCTATTCAGGAACCTTCCTTCTCCTCCTCTCTCTTCCCCCCCACCCCCGCAAATCCTCACTTTCCAAAACAGCAGATGTCTGATACCAGGGAACTTTAATTGGCATTTTTAATAGTGGGTGTATTCTCAGTAGCCCCATATAGATTGTAAATGTTGGCATCCCATCAAGAAATAGAGTAATGAAGTAAAGCTAATGAAGTAAAGCTAACTTTCATAAATATTACACGATAACAACCAATTTAAGAAGGAAGTTTCCACTCCACTGGAAATGTTCACAGTTTGTCTCTCAGTTACAAAAGAAATATAACATTCAACATTCTATGGCTACTGAGAATGATCCACCGGCACTGAGCTGTGTCAAAGGTGGGGAAGAGGTTGTTCACTTAGGAGAAAGGTAGGTGGGTGGGTGGGTGGGCGGATGGGTGGGGAAGAATATAGACACAGACAGACAGACAGACAGATGTAGATAGAATTGTCTAAACTTCAGGCTTACCCCAAGAATGCTGAAGTCTCTCTTTTGTTTCTCAGAGAGCCAATTTCAGCTCCAATCCTGTCAACACTCACCACCTGAGCTCCCTGTTACACAGAGAAGCTTGTTATGATGAAGGAGTGTGATGGAGTAGTTAAGAGCCTGGGAATGGGACTCAGGCGATCTGGGTTCTAGTCCCCATTCAGCCATGGAGATCACTGGGTGACTTTGGGCACATCATGGACTCTCAGCCCAACCCACCTCACAGGGTTGTTGTGATGATAAGATTGAGAGGAAGAGGAGAATTATGTAAGTCATGCTGAGTTCCTTGGAAGGAAAAAAACTGGGATATAAATAACATCATCGTCATCATCTACATTATTGCAACACCACTTCACAAGCTGTTTGTGTATTATGGCTAATTGTTGCCAAACCATGGCAAAAGAGGTTTTACATGGCATGCTGCAAATCCGGTATCAGTGTCTATGAATGCCTGGCTCTGTGCTTCACACAGGGCTTCCGATGTGGAGCTCCCTCCCTGAGACAGCTGCACAAGCAAAAAAACTCATGTGGTAATAAAAGTATGAGTCAGACACAGGCTTGCCTGCCCTGCCGTCAAATTTTGCTGGCTTCTGCATTGCTTTTTCATCTGGTTTCATTTTCAAAATGTGATTTAGCCTATCAATGACACTTAGAAATGAAATGACGCTTCATTTGAATGAGCCATCATATAGTGAGATCTTCCATTTGCCAAATGCAGCGGGAGGGCGGGACGGACGGACGGACGGACGGGGGAACATTACAATGGGTTTCTTTCTGTGGTAAATGCCAGGATGTACTCAAGCAATCCTTGCTATCATCCCTTAAGAATGATTAGTATCAGCCCTGGAGTGGAACATGACCAGCATCACAAATGTGATCCCTTCTTTTATGCTTCTGTTGCATAAAGTATTTTTGAATACAGAATAATCTTTTTAGAAGTTGGACTTGAAAATGGCGCTTCTTTTGAATGATGAAAATCTGGCAAAGTAACCTGTAAGCATGGAGGGGGAAAGTCTATGCTTCTGCAGGATCTGCAGAGTGGCCTCTTAGAAAGCAAAGCCCTATTATTGAGAAAAATAACATTGCCAACAGATGCTCATGTTACCTGTGATTAGAATCCTGTGGTTTTCTGAGCAGGTAAATAGCTAATTGTAACTGATCAAAGTACAAGGTCACTATTTCTAATGCACAGATCCATAAATTAATAGGAGAGTTGGAAGGGGCCAAGAGAGCCATCAGGGCCAACCCCCTGCTGGTGCAGGATGCCAGGTCACACCATCCCACTCAGATGGCAGTCCAGTTTTGCCTCTAGTGTGGGAGAGTCCATGACCTCTCTTGGCAACTGGCTCCACTGTCTTATTGCTCTGAAACTTAGGAAGTTTTTCCCAGTGTCTATCCTGAATCTGGCGTGCTACACTTTACGTTTATTGTTCTGTGTCCTGTGCTCAGTGATGAGTGAAAAGAGGTCTTTTCCTTCCTCTTTGTGACAGCCTTTGTGGTAGTTGTAGATTGCTATCATATCCCTTTGTAGTCTTCCCTTTTCGGGACTAAACATGCCTCTCATCACAGGGCTTAGTTTCCAGACCCTGGATTATTTTTGTCGCCCTCCTCTGAACCCTTTCTAGTTTTTCTGCATCTTTTAAAAACTTGGGTAGCCAGAACTGAACATGATATTCCATGTGAGGTCTGACTAGTGCTGAGTACAGGGGAACTAGTAGCTAGAAGTGATGCTTCCACCTATGCATCCCAAAATAGTATTTGCCCTTTTGCAGCTGCATCACATTGCTGTCTCATATTTAGCTGGTTGTGCACAAGAATTCCAAGGTCAACTGCTGTTGAGCCAAGTATTCCCATTTTGTATCCATGCATTTGGGTTTTTTCCTCTAGGTGAAGGACTTGGCATTTGTCCCTGTTGAACTTCATTCTGTTGCTTTCTGCTCAGCATTCTAGCTTGTCTAGGTTACCCTGGATCTTCTTTTTGTCTTGCAGGGTGTTAGCTATTCCACCCAGTTTTGTGTTGTCTACTTATTTAATTATCGTTCCCTGGACTTCCTCAGCTAGATCATTAATAAAGATGTTGAAGAGCACTGGTCCCAGGGCTGAGCCCTGTGGCACCCCACTCATTACCTCCCTCCAAGCTTGAGAAGGTGCTGTTGATGAGCATCCCTGTGACCGATTTTGTAGCCAGTTGTGGATCTACATAATAGTAGTTCTGTTGAGCCCAAATTTTTCTAGTTTATCAGGATGTCATGGGGCACTTTGCTAACTTTTAGGTAAATTCTGTCTATGGCATTCCTCTGTCCATTTGGGTGGTTACCCAGTCAGACAATGAGATTAGGTTAGTTCAGCATGACTTATTCTTAAGAAATCCATGTTGGTTTCTGTTCATTGCTGCATTGTCTTCAAAGTGCTTGCAGACTGATTTTTTAACAAATTGCTCCAGTATTTCCCAGGGATCGAGGTTAGACGGATGGGCCTGTAGTTCCTTGCGTCATCTTTTTTTTCCCTTTTCTTGTAGACGGGGACAGCACCCATTCTTCTGCAGTTGGTTGGTACTTCCCCTATTTCCCAAAATTTCTCAAAGATTATAGATAGTGGTTCAGAGAGTTCTTCTGCCAGTTTTTGTATGCTTCTAAAATGGTCCTTGAGATTTGAATGCATTAAGCTCATCAAGGTGCTCCTTGACCATTTGTCTCTTGATCTTAAGCAACATCCTGCCCTTTCATCTTGTACTCCCGAGCACTTCCTCTTGCAGGAGAAGACTGGCAATCCATCCACACAACTGAAAAGCAAGATGTTACTGAATAGGCTACTTCTTTTCCAATGTAGCCTCATAAATTTCCAGGCGATCGGAGTGCCTTAATTGTAGTGCACCCAATTGAGATCCTCCTTTGTGATCTTTTATAGCTTGAGCCCAGTAACCACTGTGATGTCATTGTGGAAAGGGATGCAGGTCAGGTCAAACAGCCATGTTGCTCCAGCAGAACAAAAATCACAGAGTAAAAAGTCAAGGAATATTTTTTCCTGGGTCTAATCAGTGCTCAGAATCCATTGCAATGGAGCACTTCCATCCTGCAGTGTTAAAATTATATCCTCAGAAAATCTTGGGAATTGCCAGTTTACTCTCACATCAACCCAGTGATGTAAGCTACAACCAGAGTCAGCCAAATTATCCAGTGAGCTTCATGGGGACTAGATGCCTGAATGGGGACTAGAATACAGACCCCAGTCCAACATTCTAAGCACCACACCATACAACTTACGGGAATAATGTCCCAAGTGGAAGTCCGAGAGTTCCCACTCTGAACAGCCGTCCTGATGGCACAGCCAGCCACCCTGCTGTTAAAATCATTCCCTGAAGTTATTTATTGGTTATTTATTTAAAATGTTCCTAGGACATCTTTCAGCAGCATATACAATCATGTCCCATATAGTAAAAACCTCATGCAACAATAAAATGGTACAATAAATAAAATCAACAAACACTATGCAATGAAAGATCTAGCCTGGAGAGTACTACAGAATATAGGACAAGCCGGTCTTACACAGAAAGAATCCACAATTCTTGGAAGCTCCTTAACCGTGCTTATATGATTATTCCTAGCATTGCAAAACTCCAAAATATTAACTTCCGTTAGCAACAGATATGGCCAAGTCCTACCCTGCCAGCTCTTCATCCCAACGTTATCCTATCCGATGCGTTCTCTTTGAGAAAGTATAGAATGGCGAGGACTCTATAAGCCTTGGATCAACAGATCTGCGCATGTGACAGTCACACAGTTCACTCATTTGGAAAGTTTGTGTTTAACACTGATAAATTTATCTTATCAACTTGACCTACACTGATATACAGTACTCCTAGACCGATTTTAGTATGTATGTACAAGGAGATTGCACCGGGTTAGCTAACATTGGTTTAAAGAAGCTAAACTGCAACAAGCTGCCTATGTGGACAGAGCCTTGCATTTCCGCCTCCTCCTTTCAAAATCCTCTCTCCCCTTGTCTTAATGTTGCTACTGCTGCCACGTTGTCACACTGCTTAATCAGTAGAAGATACAGAGTCTATTTAAAATCGAATGCAAAAATTTGCCTGGGAAAAGTACATGGGTGAGTTGGCACACGCCTCAGCAGAATGAGTCAGAGAACAATGAGGTCAGAAGAAATATTGTAAAGAAATAATTTTGTTGTATTATGTTGTATCGTAATATTGCTTCTGTTTTCTGAGCAGCTCAGAGAAGTTGAGGGCAGCTGAACCAATGTAGCAGATACAGATCCTGTTTTAATTGGATTTTCATCCTCTTAAAGGTGCTTTAATGGTACAGCTGAGGCAAAAATGGCCTTGGAAGAAGTCAGACAAACAGAGGGTTGTTCTGTTATTTTTTCCCAGTGCTAAAGATTTTATTTAACCCAGCTGGTCATTCATTGCATGTGTACCTCCCTTTTCCCAAGGAGCTTAGGGTGCCATATATAGTACTGCTTCCCCAGTTGCATCTTCACAGCAACCATGTCAGGTAGGCTAGGCTGAGAGGGAGGACCTGGCCAAGGTCATCCATTTCATGGCTACATTGGGATCTGGATCTGGATCTCCAGCACACTCCTGTGGACACCGCAGCACTGATTTCCATATTGCCATCTCTTTATTGCCAGGTTTCTGAGTTTTCTGCCCTGCTTCTATTTGTTTGGAAAGCACGTTCACGTTCATTTCTGCCAGCTTTCCTGCCCAATCTTATCAGCGTTTGTTTTCACCCAGGGCAGTGGTCCAGCAACCGCAGTTGGCCTTTAGGCATCTGCTTCTGGAAAAGGAAATGTGTGGTGATTTGGGAACAGACATTACCCTGCCATTGCTACCAGCTGATAGTGCCTGACCAGCCACCAAAAGCCCATGGACCATCTTAGGATGTGGGTGGCTTGATCACCACCCCAGCTGCCCACTGACACGCTGAGCAAGGTGAGGGTCATGAGGTAAATGGGGTGGCACTCAACCAGCACCCACAGGAGTGGTTAGCACGTTTACTGTGGCTTGTTAACCACCCTTGCATCTAGGTAAGCTAACTTTATGCTCCGGGAGAAATTATAGGCAGCCGATGGGAAGCAAAACCCTGTTCAATGTGATAGCTGTGGACCATCAGCCTAAGTTCAGCTAGTAGAGGAGTGTGTGCGTACATAAACCTAATATGAAAGAAGCACCATGTGTGTTCAGTGTCCTCACTGTTGAGCCTTCCGACAAGAGGCTGTTAATCCTCTTGCAGAACTGAGATCTGATGTCTACATGAAGAGATTTTCCTGATTTCTTGCTTTGTCATCTCTAGGTTGTACTATGGCATACTGAAATAGTGCAATGAATACTTGAAAGATGCATTTTTCACAATTAGTATAGCATTTTTCCTCGCCTAACAAAGACTAACCACAAGTGCTATTTAAAAACAGAAAGAAAACTGAACCGTCATGCTGTCATCTCGTAAGCAGCCCTGAGTAGAGAAAGATGTGTGTGCAAGACATGTCCCAAGTAGCAAAGCGGTAGGAAATCTCTTTAACAGCAATTTACTTTGCTTGAAAGTTGTGCCTTGTAAGTGTAAGATCTCAGCACTTCTAGGGCCAGTGAGGAATATAATCTTCAGTAGGGAAAGAGGCTTTCAGGGTAGGAATCATAATATGGTGGAACTCGACTGATGTACTTGAGGGGTAATGCTTTGACTCTGAGGAGAGGGCAGGTAGCCACAGATTAATGCTTCGATTGGAGCGTTCCAATTTTATAGCATGAAGTAATGTATCTGGTAAGGCAAGACCAGGATATAGTGGAGAGAAGTAGTACTGTGAAAGACATCCTAGAGAACTGCTACTTGTCAGAGCATAACGTACTGGGTTTAATGGATCACTGATCTGACAGTATGAGACAGTAATATCTAGCAGCAAGAGCCCTGCGGTAAGGTCAGCAGACTGAGGACACTGACTGACTGTGGTCTTCTGTGCTGAAAATTCTTTGTCCTCTCATTCAGCCATGATCTTCTGATTGCAGGATATTGAACTTACAGAAATGCAATTTCATAAGGCATGTTGTAAGCCGCCCCGAGGCTTCGGCGAATGGGGCGGCATAAAATGTTTTAATTAATAAATAAATAAATAAATAAATAAATAAATAAATAAATAAATAAATAAATAAATGTGATAGAGCAACACAGGAAAAATCCACATCAAAAAATTACAATTCCATTTAAGAATTCTTGAACAATGCAGTTGGGTTTCATTTCTGGCATCTCCTTTTGTTTAGGAAGGCAGGATAAAAACAAACAAACAAAAAATCCACAAATACTAAAATGAACGTCTGTGTGTGTGTGTGTGTGCAGTCTCTATACGGGAAATTTTATCTTTCCAGTTTTTGAATACATGCTAAGTGGATCATGCAGCCTAACGTCATTCAGAGTTGGAACAAGATTCTAATCTTTAGAACTGTTCCTAAGCATAAGAATTTCTGGTGATGACTGAATGTTTATGACATTGAACAAGTCATAGGAAGGAGAAATAGTCCACCCTGTCCAGATTAATAATTGACAACGTACCATACTTATTTCACTACAGATGCCTTATGAGTGAGTGGACCATGCAGCTTAGGACTGTACGCTATAAACTGTGTAAACATATCATAAGGAAAACCAGATACATGCAATTTACTTCAAAATCTAAAGCCTATTGATTTATCGTGCATTTATTTAAGGATGCTTTTAAGGACACTTATAGGACAAAAACAGCCATCTCAGGGTAACTTATGACATTTACACATTATCATCAAGGCACAATTAAAATCATATCAACAACTTAACAAAGCCAAACAGAACTAAAACGTGCTCTATGCAATACAAACATTCAGCTGTATCCCATTTGGTCCTGCTTAGACTAGATGCATTGAAATGGATGGAAATGAAGTTCCATTGGATGCAAGCCATTAACCATGCACTAAAACCATTTCCCTCATGCAGCCCCATAAACACCACTGAGACTAAATGGGGGCTCTTGAAGGACTGCATCCTGATGTACACCACCTGCTAAAAGAAAACCATAAAGGTGATGCCACCAGTGAAAAAAGTCCTGTCCTTCTAATAACACAATCCTATACACGTTTACTGAATAGTTAAGTCCTATGAGGTACTCGAAGGGATATAAGAATAGGATGTAGGACCACATCCAACAGACCCACCAAAATTCTATACATGCAATTTAGGGCATGGTACCTTGTATTTTTTGGGAAATTATGATGATTTGGTGTAGCGGACAGCCATCCAGGATTCCCCGCTCCCATGGCCACCTGGGCTATAATCTCTGCCCACACTATCCCTGGTCCTGAACCCTGGACCAGACACTGGATTCACTGGGGAAAAGGAATGTTTAAAAGGTTAAAAGATAGGTGTGGGGCACACTAAAACAGCTAAACACACAAGGCATAAGTTATTCACAGAAAACCAGGGGAAGGAAAAGTGGATTGGAGAGCAGCCCTGATACACTTCAGAGTCAATCAAAGCCCCCTGAGACCCCAGACCTGATTGGCCTCCTCAGACACAAAATAACAAAGCTCAGCCTAGCCTAGCTCTACACAGAAATACTATACCAGTCATAGAGATGAATGACATAGGGTAGCACAGCATTCTTCAGCAAAGAGTCTGGCAGCAAGAGGGGGCCTCTCCTTGAAGAGGTACCCCAAGCCCCTTCAGGCTCTCATCTTTTATTCCCCCAGTCAGATCATTTGTGGGGTGACAGTGTGATGGATCCCAAGTGAGGACCACTTGCCCTTAGTGCCCCAAACTCCTGTCCTGTCCTTGGGTGTAATTTATAGTCTCTCTCCCTTCTGCATTCCAAGAACCAATCTGGTCCTCCTGCAACCTTGGACACCGGTGTCCCTCTGAGCAAACACCTGGCAATTGTGACCATTTGCCCTTCTTGCCAGTTAACTCTTCCTCCCTGGGTAAATCCTGTAGCCAGTTCACATTACACTTGGTTCCTACTAAATTTACAGCATGGACCTCTTTGCAAATCATGAGAGGCCGCTGTGGCTTAAGTTACTCACAGGGCACTTGCTTGCTGTGGCTTATCATCTCGGGCAGTGAGGCTATGTGTGTGCTTTGAGATAGACAACCTCTAATCAAACTGTGGGTTATTTGATAAAACAAACCATGGGTTATTTGATGCTTGTCTAACCTTTGGACAACTCCTGCTGCCTGGGTTCACATAACATGCGAGGAAAGGCCAGCTGAGCTCCCATGAGGAACCCAACCCCACACACTAGCCCACAGGGTAAATTAAAATATGCTGGGCTCTAGAGTTATGCAAACCTTCCTATGCATGTTTTCTCAAGGGTAAGCCCCGTTGTACTCAGTGGAACTTATTCCAAGATATGCACCTCTGGCTCACATCTGTATCCTTGACCATATAAGTTAATTTTCCCTACTGTTCCAAAGAAAATAATATAGAATAAGGTTTTTTGCACATCACTAGAGTATCCTTTGACTCACCCATCACCTCCATTTGTTCTCTATAGGGTCTCTGCCTTTCAGTACCAAACTGCCTTCCAGAGACACAAACTATTATCCCTTCCCTTATAATATCAGAGCACCTCAGTCAATGGGAAGCTTCATGACACTGAAGGGCACAATCCTTTGCACTTTTGGCCAGAAGAAAGTCCTACCAGTCCTATGGCTAGTTGGGGAATGCTGGGAGTTGTAGGAATTTTTCCTGTATAAAGATGCATAGGATTCCCTTAGGAGGGGATGTGGTACAGGCCAGGTACAGGCCATTTATGGGAGGTGTGTGTGTGTGTGTGTGTGTGTGTGTGTGTGTGTGTGTGAGAGAGAGAGAGAGAGAGAGAGAGAGAGAGAGAGAGAGAGAGAGAGAGAGAGAGAGAGAGAACGCAATAATGAACTGAATTCCAAGTTTACCAAATAACAAATAGCAAACAGTCGCCTTGCTTTTGTAACACAAGGAAGTGATATAATAATTATATCTGTCTGGGAGCCCTGAACCTTGAATTTAAAAGATAGAGCAGGTTTCTCTGTCTCTCCATTGCCTAATGTTCTTCAGTATTCGCCCTTCAAGGCGATAGGCAATCCAGCAGTCAAGATATAACCTTTGTGTGCAGCCTTCATTTATGAAGTCAACCTGCTTGTTCCAGTTCAGATCTGAAATTACTTAACCTTCAAGTCTTATCTCAATGAAAGAGCAATGGCTCGTTAAAAAAAAAGAGAGTGGGACACAGTAATGGTAAAAGCACCAGGCATATTTGAATGAAAATGTAACAAATCAGGGACTTAGATAAACTTCGGAGAGCAGCGCTGCATAGTCTATCCTGAATGAATGAGACTGAACAATGTGAATTCTTATTCTTAAATCTAATTTAGGCATCAGCTCAAATGATATTGCTAACACGTTAAGGAACACATTTCTTCTAAACGTTTATGATCTATTCAGTGTATTCCTGTTTATCCTGATACACATTTTATTAATGCTTACAAAAAAGAATAAAATCCATCAGGTTTTCATCTCAGCTGCTTAGGGAGGGAGGAAGATTGCTAGGATATCAGGTAAGAAAGGTTGAGGACCACTTGGCCAACAGGCCAAGGATTGCTCCAGTACTTGCTTTTGAGGGAAGACCAGCTTGGCATCAAGTGGATGTTTAATGTCACATCACCTTTGTTCGGGCACTCTCAAACGGATCTCTTCCCACTTCCATTTCCCTCCCCTCCTGTCTGGGTTGTATCTTTTCCATCTGTTAGCTTGAGAGCAGGCCCAGTGTTTCACCTATTTTAACTTTTGTGAGCTGGTTTGGGAAATAGTATGTCTGAAGAGTGGGGAAAATACAAAACCATATACAATATAACAATGTTTTGGGGTTGTCATTCTTGTGTTTACACGGGGAAGGTTTTGTGTTCATGTAGTACTTTCCATTTGCTCCTAGGCTACTTAAGTGTGTTGCACATATTTCAAAAAAGGACCTTCCATATATGTAACCTCTACCAGCAAAGTGACACTTCGTGATATATAGATCACATCAGGTGTAACCCCTAAATGGAACACCACGTTGGAGATGCAGAAAGGGCATCGGCAGCTACCTTGCGCAGGCAGTCGTGCATCGTGATGCTTGCAAATTGGATCCAAGCAACAGCTCAATAGGTCAGACAGCTCACATATCACTCTGCGGCTGAGACAGAGAGAGGCCCGTTAGTGTGCAGCAGGAATCACGCTGGCTGGCGGGCACAACCGTGGACAAAAGGGGGTTCCCTTCTACACCCAGGCTCCCACTCAGGAGCAGGGAATGCAGTCATGTGTCAAAACATGTTTTCTTGAAAAATGGCCCAGATGTGGTTTGATGAGTGCAGCATGGGCCAAAGCCCAAGGAGTATCCGCTCTGCAGAAATACATTGGGGCGAGAGGAAGTCGTGTCAAGAGTGCAGCCCGCAGCTGTTTACAGCAGAACCAGAAAGGTCACACGAGGAGAAGAAAAGTAATACTTTCACCGGCCATGATCTGACTGACTCTGTGTGCGCATGGAGGAGACAGCCAGAGAAGTGGGGGTGCTCTCTCCCTCACTCGCCCCCCTCTCTCACACACACAGATCGTACCTAGGAATAGCTTTCCAGCTTTCAAAACAGGTTCAAACCTTTTAGATCCTTCCATGGTTCCTGGACTCTGCTGCCAGTTTTATTCTATTCCTGTTTAAATCGGTTTTACATTTTTACACTGTTTTATCGACTTCATAGAATCGTGGCTTTAACTTTTGTTTCATAAACTGCCCTGAGAGCTTTGGCTATTGGGTGGGTATAAACATAAATTAATTTAAAAG
Source organism: Varanus komodoensis (assembly GCF_004798865.1). Lineage (NCBI taxonomy): Eukaryota > Metazoa > Chordata > Lepidosauria > Squamata > Varanidae > Varanus > Varanus komodoensis. The sequence continues at coordinate 4,813,160 of NW_025335548.1, forward strand.
CACATATGCTATTCTTACCTGAAAACTTCATAATGAGTCCTGGGGCATCATCTTCTCCTCAGTCGTGATAAGAAGGGCTAAATCTGCTATGGCAGCATCAAGTCGGGCTACATGGCTGCTTGATTCTGGTTACCCCCTCCCCTCCTTCTCCCCCCACCCACAAAAAGAACGGTGCAGTAGCTATCAATATGTAAGCAGGATATTAACTATCTCACTAGTTATTAATGGAGTAAGGGCACAATCCAGCAGCCGGTAGACGCTGGCTGGCCAGCCATAGGAAAGGTGGAGTCCCCTCTGCAACCCAAGGTTGCAGTTCGGGCTCGATCTCTGGAGAGCCACCTTCTCAGATGGTGCCGCTGTTTCCATCCCAGTGGAAGCCCCCAACATGGTAGCCTATCTCTGAGGCAGGTGCCGGGGCGAGGAGGCTTTTAGGGGGCAGGGAGGCATGAGGCCCCACTCTCATATATAGTATTGAGGCAGCACCTAAGTCTCTCCTCCTCAGGAGAAGTGGGAAGCATTTAGATGGACAAAATATCTGTAACCTTCTGAGTTGGGTTATTGATATTTATCTACCTGAATTGTGCTGTTGATATGTATTTATCTAAGGTATTTCTATCCTGTCCTATACAAAAGTCTCAGGACAGCGTATATGGGTGTCAAGAGGAGCCAGCCTCTCAAAACAGCCAGACGTTAGGGCCTAAAAGGCTCCTGGGCTTCAGTGTGAAGGGAATGTGGCCAACTGCAGGCACCGGTCCAGTTCTGGAAGCACCAGCCAGGGATCAAAGGGGCCAGGCAGGTGGGTGTTGATGCCCTGCAGAGACAGGGTGTGTAGTCCGGCCCTGAAAGGGGAACGGAGCAAATGGGAGGCTGCAGGAATCTAGTGGTGGAGTGCTAAATGCGCACACATGCACAGAGACCGTCTCTGTACCCATACCATGTTATCATGAAGAGTTTAAATTTCAGGCAGGGTATTGCCTCCTTCCCCCAACATTAGACACAGAGAGGGAGGGAGGGAGGGAGGGAGCAATAATGTGTCTCAGGGATTCTCTGCATTTAACCCAAGGTTGCGTCTATTGTTTCTTTCTTGCAGGAAGAAGAATGTCCTTTTATATAAAAGGAGGGAGGCCTTTTCCTGTATTGCTTCCCAGCTATGGACTTCCATTCCACAAGGGACCAAGCTGCCATCGACACTTGAGACACCAGCGAAAGACTTTTTTGTTTCACAGCTATTTTGGAGGATGTATCTGTTGGGCTTGAATTTAAAGGAGTGTTTTGAAGGTTTTAGTTGTTGCTCCCATATTAATTCTGTAATTTTATGGGTTTATAATGTTATGGAGGTGAATCATTATTTTCTATTATTTGTATTCCCCATCTCAATTTATTAGTTTATTCAATTTACTTTTAATTACAATTATTAATTGTTTATTATTACTAATGTTATTGATTTTAGTGTTATTACTGTTTTACTGTATTGTTGTTTCTATTGTGGTTCTGACTGTATTTAAGCTGCCCAGAGAGCATATGACTAATCAGGCAGCATATAAATCAAATAAATAAATCACAGAATCATAGAATAGTTGGGTTGGAAGGGGCCAAGAAGGCCATCAAGTCTAACCCCCTGCTAGTGCAGGACTCCAAGTTACACCATCCCACTCAGATAACTGTTTACCTTCTTGAATGTCTCTGGTGTGAAACGGCACACAACCTCTCTGGGCAACTGTCATATTGCTCTGACAAGTTTTTCCTTGTGCCTAGCCCACGCCCGGTGTACTCTAGTTTAAGTTCATTAGTTAGCTAGTTTAAAATCAGGGAGAGGCATCATCTAAACTAGTGCAGTGAGCAAACCAGTACCCCGCTTAGCCAGGAGAAAGCTCCACTGAACTGCATGGGGCTTCCTTCTGCATAAAAATGCACAGGCTTGCACTGTGAGAAGACCCATGGACTAAACAGTGCTTTTTCTTACTGCAGCTCTTACTTGAAAATATATTGCTTGCACAATGATCTAAGCTAGCATTCTTCCATACCTTGCCCTGACCTTGTGAAACATTTTTTGATTTGGTGTAGGAAAGAGATAAACTTTCTTTCCTCCCACATAAACAATACAACAACAACAGAGGAAATTTCTTATTGTTAAGAAGCTCTGGGCTTCACATCACATACATGAGTCACTAGACGGTAGAGAAAGTAACCCCAAATGCATTTTTTGCCAGGAGCCAGTTAAAGGTGCTGTCTTTTCCCCTTGATTCCTCTGCATTCCTGTAGAACACAGCTTGGCTTTCCTGCAAATGCAGTGCGTGAGTCAGCTGCTAATTCAGGATATCCGGCAACATCCAGGCTACTGTCAGAGCTACTCCAACAAAGCCTTCTACACCTGAATATTTATACCCTGAGCCAAATGTTCAGCAAGGAAACATTTGGTTCCAGGTTTTGCAAAGTTAAATGCAAAATGAAGAACATTGTCTAGTGCCTACTGTGAAGACACACACACTTTAAAATCAATGTTACTTACGAAGTTTTGAATTCCAGCAATACTGGACCGATGGGGATGTGGCTTGCCACAGGCTTTTTCATAGACATGGCCCCTTTCTGCATTTTGGGGGTGTTTGCATCAGAAGGAGGGGTTCATCTACTCATGAAGCACCACCTCATTTCAGAACTGGTTTATAGTCAGGAGCTTTGACAGGATGTAGTCCAGGTGGCAACATGATTCACCTGTTGTCTGAGATGGCCCATGTGAATGACCAAGAAAAAAGACAATAAAAGGATAAGAATGAGAAAATGGTGCTCAAGGAGCATCTGATGAGAGAGAAAACAGGAAAACACATTTTTTGAAAAGTGAAAACTTTCACAGTGTAGGCTGTGTGTGAATTTTCTGGAGGGGGTGATATTTCAGTTTGCCTGAAAGCACTATTTCTGATGCAAAATCTAAGTGGGACAACTGTTGGCATTGTCTAGATTAATATGGATATTTAACAACTGACAGAAATCCAAGAAACAAAATGTGCCATTGACTGGGTTCACACAACATGATGACCCATATTCAAGACTGAATGCAAGTTGAGTGTTGGTTATAGTGGAACTGTGGGTTGTTGTTAAAATATGGCTTTGCGTTCTCTGAACCCAGCTGCAATAACCAACTATGTAAATATTGTAAGCTGTCCTGAGATTTTTGTATAATAGGATGGCATACAAAAGCTTTTTATAAATAAATAAATAAATAAATAAATAAATAAATAAATAAAATGGCTTGTTAATCATGAACAACTCAACTTTCTGGGTCCAATAATAAATCATGGGCTCTCTTCATGTTTGTAGTTACAAACAATGGTTTATTAGCATGGCTGAATTCAAACAACACAACAACCCACTTTGCAGCAACCTATGGTTCACCTTGTATGTGCATTCTCATGATGTGTGAACCCAGTCAATGCCTAGCAAATAAAGGCCTGAACAAGAATATATCATCACATAAAAGTTGAACTGCAAGGCCCAGTTCATCAGACTGGGCTAGAATAAAATTTAGAGCAGACTTTCCCAACATTTGAGGCTCTGGTGTTTTTGGTCTTCGACTCCAATCATTTGCCGCCATGGCCAATGACGAGAGTTGTAGTCCAACAACATCTGGGGAACATTTTACATCCAGTACCCCAGTTACAATGTCCAAGTTAAGAACAACCTCTACTTATGAACAAACAAACTTGGATGTTCGGACTTGTCCTTGAGTGGCAAGTAGGTGCCTGCAGGCAGCAGGTAGCAAAAGGAGGAAGGAAGGGGGAAGAAAGGGGAGAATAGAAACGGAGGGAGGGATGGAAGGAGGGAGGAAAAGGGAAGGAGAAGGGAAAAAGCAGCAAGCAGCAAAGTCAGAACTACAGTCATATTTCATGTCCATGAAAAACTAGTCTATCCAAGCCAGTGTGTTTTGGATCTCATGGAGCTAGCATGGGACTCAGTACCTGTAGTTACCTTATTATTATTGTATTATTATCATTATTTAATTATTATCATTATCTTTATCATTATCATTATGTTCATCATGATGCTGCGTTGAGTTTAAGATGTTTTAATGTATAAGGAAATGTTTCTTAAGTGTTTTATATGCTTTTATAGCCATAAACTGACTTAGAGACAAACTGAGGAATGGAACTCACTCTTAACCTGGAGACGGGGTATATTTTAAAAAGTTTTCACTTATTATCAGCAAAGAAAGACAGAAAGAGTGCCAATTCACACATCACAGCAACAATTCTTAGCATGAGTGGCATGCATAAGGTATTTACTTGTTGTTTCTGGTTTAATTAACAATCCAGAAATGCCCCATTCATGGGTAGTTACATGTGAACCCAGAAACTCTTGAGTTGTTTATGGATTAACCCAGCAATTGCTCATGGTTTGTTGTTCGCTTGACTCTAGATTGTTTAACCCATACATAAATAACCCAGAGTTTTTCGGTTTGCATGTCACAAATAAACTAGGACTGAGTTGTTATTCAAAAGCAGAACCTGTGAATATATTGTTTCTGCACCCACTCATTCCATTCATTTTAAGAACCCAGGATTAGCTGCCAGAATGTGCAAACCAGGTCAAAAAGAGGAGTGAACACCGTGCTGACGGTTAGGATCAAAGGTCCATCCCAGCTCTGAAAAAGCTGAAGATTACCTTTAAGCAGTGATGGAGAACATTTGGCCCTCCAGATGTTGGTGGACGGCTGCTCCCAATAACCCTCTGTAGCACAGCCAGCTATAAGAGAAGCTCCAGTCAAATATCTAGACGTCCACATGCTTTTCATAACTATACTAAAGCAGTCACTACAAAACTGTGAGTGAGAAAACTCATCCCACCCTGACTTGTACTAACAATTCATTGATATTCCGTGTCCTGGATTCTAACAGTGCAACTCTGTGCATGCCTGATGGGACTTATTCCCAGACAAGCGAGTATAGGATTGTGCTGTCAGTGTGATTCCTAAAGGATATTCTCTGAGTGTGCATGTGCTTTTCTAAAAAGAAGCAGCAGGAGCACTTCTTGGCTGCCCTCAAAGCATCAGCTGGACTCTTTCACTATTTGCAAAACAATGAAAGAATCCGTGCTGCTTCAGATATGGGCCTGTTAACATAGAAACAGAGAAACAGAGCAAGTCAGAAGTGGTCTGACCTCCCAGGCCATCCCAGGCCATCTAGTCTGACCTCCGGCACCAGCTGGCTCCACTCACGACATGCCCACCATGTGCACGTCAGAGATTATAAAATCCATGTTCCACAAAAGGATGTACAGGATTCTGTAGGCTGTCAGAGATGAGGTGTATGTGCATGAGAGGAGATGTATTTGCTTCATGAATTTGCCCTCAGCAAGAAAAGGAGCTCATTGAAGAACTGCATGTTTCAGCAGCTGCCATATATAGCAGTATCCAGTGCATGCTGCCCGCTTGCCATCCCCCTGCAACAAGAGCGGCATCTAAAACCAGAGCAGAAACAAGTAGGCAAGGCCCCTTAAAGGATGTTACGGGTACAGGGTCCCCACTATATTCTGGAACATTGTTTATCAAATGGCTGGTGTGTGACTGTGCCACTGGCTGAAAACTTTTAATGCCAATGACCGAAGAGGGTATCCCATGCACTCGAGCCAAGACATTACATACAACATCTCTGTGGGAGGTGGTTGAAGCCCCATCAGTGAGGATGTGCACAGATAGGCTGGACACGCACATGAGCAGAGCTGGCTGGAGCCGGGGTCAGACTAGATGGCCCAGGAGACCCCTTCTGGCTTGCTCTGTTTCTATGTGTCTAAATAACAACAAAAGCAAGCAAGCCAGCAGGTACAGACTTTGCTTATGCCTAGTGGCACTGCAGCAGTTTTTGACATGCAGGCACTCATCATAGCAAACAAATAAAATCAAACACACATATATAAAATCAGAGCTTGTTGATAATGGCTTGGCTTGGCTTTGCATGAATAGCATCCTCAGGAAGCTGCTCATCAAAGGAATCAAATCAAAGGAATAGCCAATCGCTGAGGGGAGCTGCTTAACTATTTCCCTCTGTTTTCCATCTCAGAAATACCACCTAAGCTTCTTTCCGTCAATGACTTGATGATAATAGATTAGATAGGCTTCCCCCCTGCAATTTCTATCAAATTCACAGCAACATGAGGTTTCTCTTTAGTGGAAGGAAAGGAATCATTAGGAATTATTACATCTGCGAATACACTAACAACTTCTGGTTTGTTCTGGAAAAGAGAAAGCTGAGATTTACTGCAGTGTCCTGCTTTGACCTTTAGTTAATCCACCTGGTACTATCTCATAACAAGTTTTTTTTTATATTCTACCCTAGTAAATAGATCGTCTGGGATTAAAATTCAGTTTTTGATGAAAAGGGTAATGATTTTTCCTTCAGACATGGGAGAGGCTACAGCGACCTACAAACGACTAGGAATAGCTTCAGAAAAATATAAATAAATCCTACGTGTGCTTCCTAAAGGGGCCAATTTATTACCTCATACTTTCCCAGACTGAGCCTTAAGTTTACAACCAGGTTCTATTTGAGCCTCCATCCACCACAGCTAAATTAAACCCCAGCTGCAACAATATCCATCTTGTTAAGACTCTATATGCTGCCGTTCAATAGGAATATTTTCAGGATGGCTAAATCAAACACCAAGTAAAAAGAATGAAATTCTAAAAGGCAGATAAAAGCAGCACAAAATGCACAAAAAGCAGGAAAGAGAAATGAGATGGGAAGAGGGAAAAGAAGACATGGGGAGGGAAAGTTAAGATGATAGTCGTGGTGATTTTTCTAGATTTTTTTTAATGCATGTACACCTTCAAGAATTTAAACATGAAATATGTGGTTGGTCACAACTGCAGAGATACACCTACCCCCCCCCCCCCCCCCCAAGGGAGAGGGAAAGAGAATCAAGGATTTCCTGACCACGGATCCCACCAAAATCTTTGCAAGAGGAGAGCATGGGATGGAAAGAGGAAGAGAAAGACACAGGAAAGAAGGTAAGAAGGTGAAGGAAACCCTGTAGTGTGGGCTCTGCAACTTTAAAGTCATGCTCACTCCTCTCCAGACTGGGACCTACATGACTTTCACGCACTGCACTGAAGCAGCAAGCAGTGAAAAAGCAGGGAAAAATAGTAATACAATTATTACGGGAAAAATAGGCCACCGAGGATGCAACAGCACCAGGGCAACATGCTGGGGCAGGCGCTGTGTGTGCCATGCATGGTCCTGAATGCGCTTCCGAGAACAATTGCAATGTGTGGACAGCCTTAGTTGGGGGACCTGCCAATTCAAGCATCCCGGCCTCAAGCCATCTATGCCTTGGAAGGCAAGTCGCAGCTCCTTGAGCTGTGCACTGAAACAGAGCTAGAGACGTTTTTAAGTGCTAGCACTATTTCTTCCAGTGCAATAGATCGAGTCTATCCATTCGCAAAATGCAGTTGCTGTATTGAACGGTTCTCACATGTCAGGTTAAGCAGGTATCCAGTAACGGTAGGTACCCTAATAAGATTTCGTCACTGTACCATGTCTTCCCTAGGCCGACCTTAACACCGGCCACAGCACAACTGGGAATATTTTTGTAGCCTGCTTATTGGAGAAATTCCATTTCTCCAATCCCAGTATAGAAATTTCCTTTCCATCACATACATCTCGGCATGCTTTTCAAACATCACCATGCATCACTACGTTTTATCTTCTTCTCCAGCATGAACTCTTCCAGCGTGATGAGCAAACCGTCTCTAAGCATGTGTGTCACTAAGTTCATGCAGAATTCAGGGACAACGAACACACCAAAGGGAGAAGGCTAAAGATTTTATATAATCATAAACAAACTGCAGAACACAAACATACCAAAAGAAATTGCACTGCTTACCTCGCTACAGTTTCTGGGAGGCCTTTCAGAATGGCAAGCAGACCCCGGAAGTGGCATCTTTCCTGATCTCAGCCTGCACTGAGGTTCTGAACTGACAGCATTATAAGGGACTTACATATTCTTATGTTCACAACAATTATACCTGTGTCTTGATTGTATTTCAGTAACTGCAAGAACATTTATATGTTTTGCAAAGTCAGAATATTGGCCTTAACAGATGGGAAGCTGCCAGCACTGATAACTGTTAAATCTTTTTTTAGCTATTTTCAGGAAATACAACAGAGGGAAAACAGGAGTATATAATAAGAAGAAAAAAGACAGAAAAGCCAAGGGCTGTTCTAAGTATTTAACAAGCAGCTCTTCATTTAAGCACAATTACAATAAACAAAGGTCTCTATCAGCCACTCTCCCATCCCACCCATTCAATTCTCAGCCATATATTTATCTAGCCTGCACAGTTAGTTATAGATCTCAGCATTGCTTTGGCGCGGATGAAATCACAAACATATTTTGTTATAAATCATATTTTCTTTAACTGTTATGCAAATCGCTCAAAGCAAATCCTCCATCTCTGAGTAGATTCTTCAGCTGGTCCTCTGTAGACATAACTAGCCGGCTTCACCACTGCTGTGTGCTCAGCCAGAATGTCCCTCCAGCCCTCCGCAGCCAAGCGATCTTCACCCTTCCACCCCGAGGCAACCCTCACTCTTGGCAGTCTTAGCACACATGTGTGTAATTTCGACATGATCTTTGGGTTAGTCCCTGGGACAACGTGCTCTTGGCATTCATTGGCAAGTCAGCTCCAAGCACCATCTGCATCTCAGCCTGTATCCACCTCCAAAAGTCTCTGGTTCTCCCCCATGTCCACCACACACAGTAAGACACTCCACCCATCTCCTCTCATTTCCGACATCCCACATCATAGTTCCCATCCACCCCTTGCACATCGCCCGGGGCAGCGCAGCACTGGAAATGCATCTTATTCCCAACACTGATCACTGTTGGCCCCTTGCCAATATTTCCAGAGTAGGTGGATAACTTCCAGACCTTACCGCGGAGTAGTTAAAGGTAACCAAATAGTTCCTTCCCCTTCAAATAGCTAACTCAGAAAAATAAGAAGATGGCTGCTACTTCAAATACCCAAGCACAAAAAAGAGATCTAAGCATGCAAGCAACAGCTGCTGTTTGGCACTAACTCCTTGAGATTATAACAGTCCTCTGCATTTCCAGCACGGAACCAGAAGATTCAGTGAATAAAGGAAAACGGACATAGGCTGAGGAGAGTCAGTGATTCTAACATCACGCACTTTCTGTCCCGCATTTTATTTGTTTGCCAACAGACAACATACTACGCATACTGGGATCGGCAACCTGGCTTACTGTAAATGACAACTAGACAGGCTGGCTAAGGCTGATGGGAGTTGTAGTCTGAAAGATCAGGAAGGTCGCCTGTACCCACATTCCGGTGTGCAAATTGTGAATAAGAAAGCACGCCATGGCTTAAGCTGAGAAAATCAAGCAGGCAAGTGTTTCCTTAGTCCCCACTGTATGGCAGCAGAGCACTGCATAAAATCATCTGAGATTCATTCAGCTCGCAGCCTCTCGAAGACGTGACGTGCATACCGCACTTTGCTCATCCTTCAAGCAGGCCTCTGAGGAACCACAAGCATGTCTGCTGCTTTATTCCAACAAGATTTGGGGTTATTTGTATGCAGACATCAAAACAAACATGTAAGAAAGGACGATAACTATCCATGCAAATATTTTAGATAAGGTTAACACAAGGGTAGATCCTGCAAAACAAATGTAAATAACTAGTTTTAGTAAAAGGAAGTCCAACTAGACTATGTTACTTACAAAACAGAAAAGGGGTGATGTGCAGCGTGCCTAACCTATCATACAAATACAAATACAAATACAAATGCATGCAGCACATGTATGTACAGGGACCCCTTTCAACCAGCGGGATCCCACAAACAGGACCAAAGTCCAACAGCACCTTCATGTCCCTGTTCCCCAGCAACTGATGTGTACAGGCACACTATCTCTGACCCTGGAGGGAGCACAGGGCCACCAGGACTAGTAGCCACTGATCCTCCTCTCTTCCAGGAATTTGACCAATCCCTTTTTCAAGCTGACGTGGGATGGGAAAGGAAGAAAAAATTCCTTTCCAGCTTTATGGGAAAGGAAGAAAAATGTCTCCCTCTCTGCTTTCACACACCACGAATAATCCAGCTCACTACTAAGCAGCCTCCATCTGGTTTAACTGAGAGAAGACCTGAAATAGCAGTTCTTCACGTCTTGCCAGTTACCCCCTAATTGTAGCAACAAGACAATTGTGTTTATGACCTCAAACGAGAAAAAAGCAGGAAAAAAAGGAGCGTTCACAAGTGCCACACACTGGCAGATGGTGGTATTGCACCTCATTTCTGAACAAGAAAAGCCTCACGGCTTCAGATCAAAAGGCTTCTTCAGTCCAGCATCCAGTTTCTCACCTTGGCAAGCCAAACACCCTCGGGATGCCTACTTGCAATGCCAGCCACTGGGAAATAAACGGTGGGAGAGCACCGCCGGCCTTGTGTGTTGTCTGTGGGCTTCCCAGAGGTATCCTGAGCAATTTGCCTGCCTGAGGGTCATAGGGTCCCTCCTTATCCTCAGGCTGGGTGTCATCTCTTCTGATTTGGTAGCACCTCTCCAAGATACCAAGCGGATTTCCCCGGCTCCTGCTATGCTACCTGGGCAGGAGCTGTGCAGCATCAAACCCAGGGCTTTCTGCATGCGCTAAACCAGTGTTCTGTGTGGCGGCACTTCTCCCCTTAGGACGATTGTGCTGGTGCCATCAAGGGCTGTGTAATCGCTTGGGAATCTAGGAAGTTGCCTTATACCAAATCAGACCACTGGCCCATCCAGCCCAGTATTGCCAACACTGACCGGCAGCAGCTCTCCATGGATTCAAGCAGGAATTTTTCCAGCCTTCCCTAGAATTGATGCGGGTTGAACTTAGGAAGTTCAGTAGGCTAAGCACAGACTCTTCCTTGCTGCTTCAGTCCAATGCACTGTGTCAAGAGAGAGTGAACACAGTTACGCTGAGGGTGTGTGATCAGAAGAACATTGCAGTTTAATCATTCAGGAAGTGCATGCAGCACGTGGGCAGCCTCAAGAGGGTCTACAGAGACGATGCCATACAGGGCACTTTTATCATCTATTAGCCAGGCAGACAATCTGGAGGAGGGTGGGGGATCAGGCAGGTAGTTTGCAAGTCACATGAGAGTGGAAACAAAACCAACGATCAGATTAAAAGGAAGGATAAAAGAGGAAGAAGTTTTAGGGCGGACTTTCATTAGGTTATCTAGTGAGAGGGACTAGACCGACAATACGGCTTCCTGATCAAATCAGAAAGCTTGTCTTAGCAGTTTAAGATGGTTCTTGTCAATGTTAGGCCTTCTGTAGCCACACTATGGTGAGAGGTTTAGCCCATTTGGCCCAGACAGCTGTGGTCTTATCCTGGCCATGCACGGGACGATACCAGAAGTTAGAGCCTATGGTAAGTCAAGCAACCCAATGCTCCGCAATCCACAGAGATGTTTTCACTGTATTAGTGACTATCAGCTTGATGTGAAGCCTTCTTTAATGAATACCTGACACAGAAATCATCCAAGAAGAATGATTTGACTTGACACAAGTGAATTTCATATACTGTTTATGTATTTAAAAAATCTTAACAATTAACAAAAGAACCCAGCCAGAGTACCCCTGGGAATCCTTCATTCAGAATCTGGTAGATGTTTCAGGATTTTGAATTGTAGCTGGTTGGAAAACCAAGTTTTACATGAACAGTTTTAGAGTGATTTTCTTTCTGAGATCTCCATTTACACTCCGGAGAGCAGGATCAGCCCAAAATGTAGACATGGTGGTGCATGGCTGCCCACTGGAGGTCTTCAAAACCGGAGGTTTCAGCACGGGAGGCCTTCGGCACATCAACACCAGCCTTTCGTCTGAGTCATTCTGGTGGTCTCCAAGTGGTTTAAGAACGGCAGTGAGCAATAGGCTAATAAGATTGTAGTGGTGGGAAAACAGACTAATTTGTTCAGTGGGTAGGGATTACAAGAGCTAATGGACCACCAAACAAAATCATGCGCAGACAGATAAAATACTAACCTTTACTAATGAAGATAACCTTTGGTTATCTTCATGGACCAAAGATGGCATTATCCATGCACAAGAGAGAAGGACCACAAGGCTTGGGGTAACCCAAGTAGGTCAGGGCTGGTCTCAAGGGTAGGTAAGGTTGGGCATCTGCCAAAGGCCCACAGCCAGCGGGCCCACGACCCCTGGAGTTTTATAGATTCATAGAACAGGAGGGTTGGAGGGGGCGGAGAAGGCCACCAGGGCCAACCCCCTGATGGTGCAGGACGCCAAGTCACACTGTCCCACTCAGAGGACTGTCCATTTCGCCGTGAATGTCCCTAATGTGAGAGAGCCCACAACCTCTCTTGGCAACTAGTTCCACTATTGTACTGCTCTGACAGTTAGGAATTTTTTTCCTGGTGTCTATCCTGAATCTGGAGTACTGCAGTTTAAGTTCATTGTTCCATGTCCTACACTCAGGTTGAGTGAAAAGAGGTCTTTTCCTTCCTCTTTGTCACAGCCTTTGTGCTACTTGTAGAGCGCTATCATATACCTTTGTAGTCTTCTCTTCTTGGGACTAAACATGCTCAGGTCTCTCAGCCTCTCATCACAGGGCTTAGTTTCCAGACCCTGGATCATCTTTTTGCCCTCCTCAGAATCTTTTCTAATTTTTCTGCATCTTTTTAAAACTTGGGTGCTCAAAACTGAACACAATGTTCCAGCCGAAGTCTGACAAGTGCTGAGCAAAGGGGAACTAGTACCTCTCTTGTTCTGGAAGTCATGCTTCTATTTATGCATCCCAAAATAGTGTATGCCCTTTCTTATGGTTGCATCATATTGCTGGTTCTTGTTTAGCTTTTTGTCCATAGGAACTTCAAGGTCTTTTTCTTTTTCACTGCTGCTGAGTCAAGTATTCCTCATCTTGTATTGAAGCATGTGGTTTTTTCCCCTAGGTAGGAAACATGGCATTTGTCCCTTTTGAATTTCATTCTATTGCTTTCTGCCCGGTATTCTAGAAGATCTAGGTCACCCTCCTCCTCTTCTTGCTCCTCCTCTTCACCATGGCAGTCTGTTTGTTGATCTGCCTCTCGTTCTGGTCCAGACAACACAGAACAGAGAAGTGAGAGATGCCCCTGCAGTTTGGGCCCTGGCTCTACACCCAGGAAGGAAGCCTGTGCTGAGAAATAGGCTGAAGGGCAATAGCAGTGGGTGACATTGATGGTGAGAAGCTACACCCCAAGGAGCAGGGGTCAAGCTGAACCAAGCTCCGAATGGTATGGACACAAAGAAATCCTTAATGCACCTCCAAAGACATGCCAGCTGTGCCAAATGTTAGCCTATATTACAATGCAGCCAAGCGGTTAGCTACTGGGCGGCATGAAAAGAAGAGTAGGGTTTCCAAAACATAACTGCAGCAATGTAATATGCTGTTTCTCTTGGTTTTGAAACTCAATAAAAATATTGTTGGCAGGCTCCTTTCATAAGTTTGCAAATCAATCCACAGAAAGACATCTGCAGACTTTTCAGGCAAAAGTACAGCCCAGCCCAGACAACAGCATGTATCTGTACATTTAAACATTTCTCACAGCAGTGCTGTGGTGTGAGGCTGTGTCTCAGTGAAAACATGAAATTTATGGGTTGGATCCAGGATCCGCCTTCCAGAGGAGAAGAGCTCTGTCTGCAGAAGATCTGCCTGATCTGGGAGACCCCACCTCTCCCCATACACCATAGCTCACCCCATTTGGTGGGTTGGGGGGGGGCTCCTGACTCTAAGCAGCATTTTCAGGGGATGGAATGGCTGCAGGGGAAGTAATGGAGAAGGATGACCCGGAGTTGTAGTATCATGAAAGAGATGGGAAAATGACTCCCTGTCCGTTTTCTCTACACCACACAGACTTTTGTACAGCTTTGACATGTCTCCCCTCACTCACCTTTTTGCTAGCTAAACAATCCCAGATATTGTAACCGTTCCTCGCAGGGCTGTTGCTCCAACCCCTCGATCACTTTAGCTGACCTTTTCTGCACATGCTATCTCACCTCTCCTTCAGGAGCAGCCAGAGGGAAATGATTATTATGCATCATGATGAATTATAGTAATTTATTAAAATGCTGGTGAAAATAATATATCAACATTTGTATAGTGTTCTCCAGTGTTTGAATAACTTCACATGCATTGACTAATTGCTATCCTTCTGACAACCATGCAAGGCAAAGTCAGTGCTATTATCCGCCCTGTTGCCGATGGCACGTCTAGAAAGAGTGGCTTGCTCAAGCCGCAAGAACACAGGAGGGACCTGCTGAATCAGGCCAAAGCACTCAAGCTGGGCAGGAGTGCAATGGCTTTCTACCACTTATTCTTCCAGCAGTGGGACAGGGAGGCATACGCAAGTTCCTCTGGACCTGGATGTACTCCAGGAGGTCCTTCCCTCTCTTTCCTCTCCAAGGTGTAATCAGAGACTGTAAGTGGTTCTCTCCATTCCACCTGGTTTCCATTAAACTCACTATAACCAGTGCTCTGACTCTCCCATTTGGTTTCAGAGGCTTCAAGCAATAGCACAGGCATACCCAGGACTTTTTTTGTCATAGAACGCACTGGAATGGCGTTCCGGCACCTTTTTTTGACGGATTTTTCCAAGTGATTGTGAATCGCCCTGTCAGGCGTAGCAGGTCGGTGGCAAAAATCATTAAAAACATTATGCTTGTGTGTCCGCGCTGATTGTGAGGGCACTGCTCAGCTTGGGATGCTGCTCGGCTTGGGACTGGTGTGTGTGGTCGCGTGCTGAGTGCTTACTGCTGGTGGCGACCATTATGTTTATGTGCGTGTTGAGTGACTGGCTACGTGCAAAAGGTAAATAAGTTCTTTATTTCAAAAAAAGTTGGTGAATTGAAAATCTTTTTTAGTGTAAAAGTGTGACCCCAAGACGTGAGTTCCGGCACCTTTTTTTTTTTTTTAACAAAAAAAGCACTGGACATACCTATCATGGTTTCCCTCCCAAGTGGGCTCTAGCTTGGCTCCTTTACTAGAGGTGGCCTGCCTGCATGCACCAGTTGCTGAGGGGCTTCGGCGGGCACAGATCTGGCACCCTTCCAGCCGGAGGGATCCTGTGGGCAGCTGGTGTGCCACTGGCATGCTGGACAAGAAAGCATGCTTTCAAGACGGCAGATCGGATGGCAGAAGGCATTGTAAAGCATGTTTTCAATATGGTGGATCAGAGCGTGGGTATTAAGTTACTCAGGGGCTTAGCGAGGGCAGATAACCTGCCTGAGGGGCAGCAATGTAGCTTTTCTTTAGCACAGTGTACAACAGTGCACTGAACACTGGACGGAGAGGAGAAAGCTGGAGAACCTGCGGCTTTGGTCCAAGGAAGCTGGGAAACCAAGGCTGGGGTATAATGATTCTAAACACATTTGCTTATCACGTTATCGGGAAACCTCGTGACCTCTGCTCACTGGAAACGGAGCAGTTTGTCCTTCCCTCTTAGCTGCAGCACAACTGTCTTCCCAGCAGTTTAGTTGCTGCCAGTCCATATGGTCAAAGCACACCTTGCATCCCTCTGTTTACCTGCAGCAGCTGAGAGTGTGGAGGCCAATTCAGATCAGTCAAGTCCGGTTCTTTCCAATGCCTGTTGCCACATGAAATTGGAGCCCAGCTCAGTGACCCCCAGAGAGGTTGGGCATCACACATTTTAGACTATGACTCTCCAGTGTGCTGAACAACAACTCCCAGAATCCCCTAGTCAGGTGGAGTGCCTTCCAACACATCAGGACACCGGGTTGGGGAAAGGTGTAGTGAGTTTATGGCAGAAAGGGTAATTCCTTCCTATAAGCCTGGATGCTAATCATTACTCCAAGTTGGATGTCTTCCCCTCTCCCACCACCTTTACACTCTTCTACACTATTCTATTACACTCTTCTAAGTCCAAGAAGCAAGGGAAGTATAAATATTGAAGCTTCATTACACAGACATATTGATTGATTGATTGATTGATTGATTGATTGATATCTCACATTTTTTTCCAGCAAGGAGCTGATGGCAGTTTGCACAATCCTCCCCTTGACTTCACAATAATCCTGCAAGGTAAGCCAGTCTGAGAATCTGTGACTGGCCCAAAGACACTCACTATCCCAAGCCAGGGATAGAACCTGGATCTCCAAGCTCACTAGTCCAGCACTCTGGCCACTACAGCACACTGGGTCTCGAAATGCTATAAAAATTCTAAAAAACACTTTTTGGTTCAGTAACTCAGGCATTAAGAAATAGTGACTCACCAAATCAAGCCCAAGCCCAAGCCCAAGTCAGAGATTACCAGCCATGCATCATGTTGTTGTTGTTAGTTGCAAAGTCGTGTCCGATCCATTGAGACCCCATGGACAACATTCCTCCAGGCCTTCCACTCCTCCACCATCCCCCGGAGTCCACTTAAGCTCCCACCAACTGCTTCAGTGACTCCATCCAGCCACCTCATCCTCTGCCGTCCCTTCTTCTTTTGCCATCTATTGTTCCCAGCATTAGGCTCTTCTCCAGGGAGTCCTTCCTTCTCATTACGTGACCAAAATATTTGAGTTTCATCTTCAGTGTCTGGCCTTCTAAGGAGCAGTCAGGGTTGATCTCCTCTAGGACTGACTGGCTTGATCGCCTTGCAGTCCAAGGGACTCGCAGGAGTCTCCTCCAGCACCACAATTCAAAGGCCTCAGTCCTTCGGCACTCAGTCTTCCTTATGGTCCAGCTTTCACAGCCATACATTGCAACTGGGAAAACCATAGCCTTGACTATACACACTTTTGTTGGCAGGGTGATGTCTCTGCTTTTTAGTATGCTGTCTAGATTTGCCATAGCTTTCCTCCCCAGGAGCTAGCGTCTTTTAATTTCTTAGCTGCAGTCCCCATCTGTGGTGATCTTGGAGCCCAGGGAAATAAAATCTGTCACTACCTCCATTTCTTCCCCATCCATTTGCCAGGAAGTGAGAGGACTGGATGCCATGATCTTAGTTTTCTTAATGTTGAGTTTCAAGCCAACTTTTGCACTCTCCTCCTTCACCCACATCAAGAGGCTCTTTAGTTCATCTTCACTTTCTGCCATGAGAGTGGTATCATCTGCATATCTGAGGTTGTTGATATTTCTCCCAGCAATCTTAATTCCAACTGGTGATTCATCTAGCCCCGCCTTTCTCATGATGTGCTCTGCATATAAGTTAAATAGGCAGGGCGACAGTATACAGCCTTGCTGAACTCCTTTCTCAATTTTGAACCAATCAGTGGTTCCGTGTCCAGTTCTCACTGTTGCTTCTTGACCTGTGTATAGGTTTCTCAAGAGACAAATAAGATGGTCTGGTACTCCCATCTCTTTAAGAACTTGCCACAATTGGTTGTGATCCACACAATCAAAGACTTTAGCATAGTCAATGAAGCAGAAGTAGATGTTTTTCTGGAACTCCCTAGCTTTCTCCATGATCCACCGTATGTTGGCAATTTGATCTCTAGTTCCTCTCCCTCTTCGAAATCCTGCCTGTACTTCTGGTAGTTCTCGGTCCACATACTGCTGGAGCCTAGCTTGTACAATTTTGAGCATACCTTTGCTAGCATGTGAAATGAGTGCAATGGTGCGGTAGTTTGAACATTCTTTGGCATTGCCCTTCTTTGGGATTGGAATGTAAACTGACCTTTTCCAGTCCTGTGGTCACTGTTGAGTTTTCCAAATTTGCTGGCATATTGAGTGTAGCACTTTTACTGCATTGTCTTTTAGGATTTTGAACAGCTCAGCTGGAATACTGTCGCCTCCACTAGCTTTGTTGTTGCTCAGACTTCCTAAGGCCCATTTGACTTCACATTCCAGGATGTCTGGCTCGAGGTCAGTGACCACCCCATCGCGGTTATCAGGGATGTTAAGTTCTTTCTTGTATAGTTGTTCTGTGTAATCTTGCCACCTCTTCTTAATCTCTTCTGCCTCTGTTAGGTCCCTGCCATTTTGGTTCTTTACCATGCCCATCTTTGCATGAAACGTTCCCTTCATATCTCCAATTTTCTTGAAGAGATCTCTGGACCTCCCTATTCTATTGTTTTCTTCTATTTCTTTGCACTGTTCATTTAAGAAGGCATTCTTATCTCTTCTAGCTGTTCTCTGGAATTCTGCATTCAATTGTTTGTATCTTTCTCTTTCTCCCTTGCCTTTCGCTTCCTTTCTTTCCTCAGCTATTTGAAAAGCTTCCTCAGACAGCCATTTTGCTTTCTTGAATTTCTTTTTCTTTGGGATGGTTTTAGTTGCTGCCTCTTGTACAATGTTGTGAACCTCCATCCATAGTTCTTCAGGCACTCTGTCTATCAGATCGAATTCCTTAAATCTATTTGTCTGTATATTCTGAATATACAGACAATACTGATGAATACTGTATATTCATCAGGGATATGATTTAGGTCATACCTGAGTGGCCTAGTGCTTTTCCCTACTTTCTTCAATTTAAGCCTAAATTTTGCAACCAGAAGCTCATGATCTGAGCCACAGTCAGCTCCTGGTCTAGTTTTTACTGACTGTATAGAGCTTCTCCATCTTTGGCTGCAGAGCACATAGTCAAGCTGATTTCTGTGTTGACCGTCTGGTGATGTCCTTGTGTAGAGTCTTCTCTTGGGTTGTTGGAAAAGAGTGTTTGCTATGACCATCGTATTCTCTTGACAAAATTCTACCAGCCTGTGCCCTGCTTCATTTTGTACTCCAAGGCCAAACTTGCCTGTTATTCCAGTTATCTTTTTGGCTTCCTACTTTAGCATTCCAATCCCCCATGATGATAAGGACATCATTTTTTGGAGTTAATTCTAGAAGGTGTTGTAGGCCTTCATAGAACCGGTCAACTTCAGCCTCTTCAGCATAAGTGGTTGGGGCATAGACTTGGACTATTGTGATGTTGAATGGCTTGCCTTGGATTCGAACTGAGATCATTCTGTCGTTTTGGAGATTTTATCCCAGTACTGCTTTTCCTACTCTTTTATTGACTATGAAGGCTACTCCATTTCTACGTATTGTTTAATTGTTCTTTCCATTAAGAAAAAAGAATAATTCTTGTGTTCATTTGCCTGTTTGCAGTTCATCGGTAATGTGTTGTGACAATGGCTGCTGATAATAAAAAGTTTATTTGCAAATATCAATATCAATTAGAAAAGGTTATTAAAATCTTTGGCTGATTTGCAGGTTCTGCCTAAGTAGTATCTTATTGTTACCAACAGTTAAATGATCCTGTATGTACCAGCTGCACATGTCGAAGCCACAAATTCCATATTTCACATTATAGGTGGTGGTGGGGGGAATCTTCTCTCTGTCCTTCCAAAAAAGACCAGAGCAAAGGCTACTGCAAAGCCTTTATTATCTTAAAGCTGACTGGCTAGGCTGGCTCTGTGCCACAAAGGAAGAGGCTTGCAGAAGGCAAGCCGAATCCACAGCAAAGACAGAATCCTGGCCATGGTGGAAATGCAGTTCGGTGAGTCCGGGTCCATTCCCAGCCGGATGCCTCTGCTCTCTTCCACAGCACATTAGTCACCTCCACCTTCAAGGAGGATCCTGCAATGTCTGACCTTTCTTCCTCCATCTGCCCTCTTAACCTTACACTCTGTGACGTTAAACCTGCCCCTCCTGCTTGGTGACTGAACTTTCCCGCAGAGCTAGAAAATGTCCGATTCTTAGCCGCTGCCTGGCTTATCTCCAGGTCAGCTGCTCTGGGCAAATCAGCCAAGAATTGCAGCCCTTCCTCCACTTCTGAATCAGAGCTCCGGTCAAGGACATGCAGAGGCTGCAATAGAGGAATGGGCCCGATCCCTACACAATCAATGGGCAACCTCAAGGCCTCTGCTCTCCCTCCTTGTGTATATTTTTAAACTGGACTTGGACTGACCACCTTCAAATAGAGGATGGTTCTCTGTAAAGGAAGACACATGGGTGCCCTAAGCCCTCACTTCTCTCCAAAAGATCTGGTCAGACAGCCATTAAAAATCCTAGTGGCAATAGTTTTATTGATTGATTGATTGATCGATTGATTTATATCCTGCCTTTTTCCTGCAAAGGGCTCAAGGCAGCTTACATCATTCTCCTCCTCCATCTTATCCCCACAACAACAGCCCTGTCAGGTAGGTTGGGCTGAGAGTCTGTGGCTGGCCCAAAGTCACCCAGTTGGCTCCATGGCCAAGTGGGGACTTGAACCCGGATCGTCTGAGTCCCAGTCCCAGGCTCTTAACCTCCACACCACACTGGCTCTCAAATCCAGTAAGAAGCGCAAAATGGCCGTATACAAGCATGTTGCATCTTGAGTGTGTCAAGGGGTTCAGTAAAAACTACTAGTGCACAACAGCTGAAAAGGTGGGACTCTGAGGCATCTCCAGGGAGGCATTCTTATCAGATCACAAAGAACTGGCTTGCACTGCTCATTAAGTGTGATGTAATGAGTGCAGATCTTTTCCTTTACCAAATAGCAGAATTCATGGCTCCTATTTCTCAGCAAGGCAAACAGGCTGTCATAACTGTGTGCCTATACTCAAACTACTCCTTCCCTTCTAGTGATGGGACCATAAAAGGGACTCAGGACCATTCAGTATGTACACCAAAAAAGTACTAAGAGGGATGCAGTTCCTGGATCCTGGTCAGTGGCTGATTCCCAAAGCATGTGGGTGTGACTGAAGCATGTAACATCATGCACCTACTTTGAAGTGGAAGAAAAACACAGACAAAGGTTTCTTTCTTGTAGTGGAAAAGGTGCTGGAGCTCAGATCTGTTGCGATCTGGAAGGCATGTTCCCTAATCCTGGCTGTGTGTGTGGCCTCTGCTAATGCTCAGAGACCTTTCAGTCTTAACATGCTCTGGAACTGGGTTTTAGGCTTGAAAACACATGAGAAGTCTGAGCCTGGAATCAAACTAGCCCTTGATGTCTCCTACTCTTACCTGTGTAAAAAAAGCAAGCACAAAACAGCTTAGACCACTTCTCTGCACTTTCCTGGACCCATAAGGAAAAAATCTCATTACTAAAATCTCATAGCACACGAAATAACTCTAACATTCAAACTTTGCATCCTTTTCCTTCACCCGCACTTTGCCCAATGTAATCCACAAAGGACCTTCCTACATGAAGCCCTTGTTTTGTGGTAAAGATTCCTTATTCACAGTTGTTTATGGGCTCTTTACAGTGAAGCACCGTAAAAAAGAAAAGGGAAAATGAGCCACAATAATGAACATGACATTTTTTTCTACTCTTCGGGTCTTCCTGCTATTCCTCTATGGCTCCACCTAGAGGCTGAGTAGCAGAAAAGCAGGACAGTAAAAACCCTTTGCGGGGAGTTCAGATCTCTCAGATGTGCTACCACAACATGGAAAATAGATGCAACAGATAAACATCATGATAAATCCCTTATGCAGGAAAGCCCAAACATCTACATTTCTTGAACTGCTACTTTTAAACCACCAGGGGTCATGTGGAAATTAAATCTTCATGTCCCCGCTTTTATTTTTTTTAGTTTTGGTGAAGCCCAGCCATATTTAGCTTACAGCTTTCTGAAACACTGAAAAATGTCACTCAATGCATTATCCACAAACCTCTCAAAGGATCTATTACCTAATTATCCCTGCAAAATAAATCAGCTTCCAAAACACACTCTTAGAACAGGAATACATTTGACTGTTATTAAAATGTTGCTGGATTTGATCTTAGCCAAAAGGCCGAGAAGCGATGATTTAAATGGGTTGGCAAGTCTGCATGTGATATGAGAAGGTTAAGCTATTGTTGTTGGTGATGAAAATTGGTTTAAAAGATATTATAAATATTAGTTACCACCAAGTAGAGTAGTTAAGATACCTTTAGAGATGTTAAATGGATATTTTTGATGTTACTTGTAATTGTGGTAGTGAGGAAGTTATTTATCTTTAGAAAATTGAAAAGATCTTGAATTGTCCAGAAATGTTTAGATTGAACTTATCACTGAAGAAGAAAGAAGATATTGCAATCTTACTTCACTTGGAGATTTCCCTTTGACATTGGTTAAGAGAAACAGGATTCTTCAAGAAATGATGATACTGATTTCACTGATGAAGAAGAGGAAGATAGTGACTTCTATCAAATTTGGAATTACTTTTTTTTATTGGCTGGAGAAACGGGACTTAGTTCTGATCTAAAGATGTTTTCAAGTTATTGTAAATGGGTTTTAGTATGATCACAGAATGTTAAAAGATATGTAGTAGGGGGCTGACCCAGTAAATCCGGTATGTGTGATAACTGATGTTTGTAGTAGTAGTTCAAAATCCTAATAAAATTTCTTTAAAAAAATGTTGCTGGGAAATTAACAAGTGAAACATTATGAGGAGACAGAAAGGTGGAAGGAAACATCCTGACAAAAACGGTGATGACACAGACGCTCTCTGTCCACAGCCAGACTATCTACTGGGAGGGAGGGTTCACGGGTGCCACACAGCCGGAGGACTCTCACTGCTTAATTGCTGAACAGCACCTGGCATCCAGCAATTAAGTGCCATTTATGTATGCGTTTAGGGGATGGCAAAGTCACTCTTCAGCAAAGCTGTCAGTACAGAACAAAATAAAATGGGTTCTTAAAGAGATTCCCCCCCGCCCCAATACGATCATGGTCCTGTAAGCATGAAGCAAAATAACATAAAGCAGAGTGGCTAAAACAGGGGTATCCAACCTTTTGGCTTCTCTGGGCTGCATTGGAAGAAGAAAAAATGTCTCTGGCCACACATTAAATACACAAACACTAACAAAAGCTGATAAGCAAAAAAAATAAAAAATAAAAAAAATCGGTGCATAATTTTAATGATAACTGCCACCACAGATAAGCAAAAAAAGTCCTCACATAATCCTAATTAGCACATGGAAGATAACACTTTGGAAACCGTACACAGTTGTAAAGCTGAAGCCACACATGTGTACAAATAGTGAGAGCGTACGAGTAGGTATGTTTGTTTTACATGACTTACGACATAACATTGTCATCTACAAAGTACACACTGGAGAACTGCGTGATCGAGTTAGGGAAAAAAATTGCAAAAAAACTCACAATGCTTTAAGTAAGTTTACGATTTTGTTTTGGGCTACATTCATAGCCATCCTGAGCCACATGCAGTCCCCCTGGCCACGGGTTGGACACCCCTGGGCTAAAACTGAAATTATCCCATGACTGGAAGGGCTAGACAAAAACAGCTTGGCTTGGCATCCAGAAGGTAACACGGAGGGAGGGATTCAGGTGCTCCTTCCCGGGAAGGACAAGCGCCATGTCTGAGGAAGCCGTCTCCTCGACACACCTGCATAACTGCAAGCAGCGAGGGGGACCTAGAGGTGAGCTTCTGGTGATGAGCGTTGTGCCTGGAAAGGCTCCAGCTGCAGAAAACACTCAAGAGCCTCATCCCTCCCTTCACTGCATCGATGCTTTAGAGTGGCTCCATGTTTTTTCCACTGCGGCAGCTGCAGGGCAGGTGGGAAACCGCTGCCCATGAGGCTTCCCCAACCAAAGTGTGTGCGATGAGCTTGCACGTTACGTGTGGATGTGTGTGTGTGTTGCACCAAGGCCGTCAGGCAGAGGGACACGCTTGTCTCAGGGGGCACAGCTTGGCAGCGAGGTGGGGAGGGCTTGGCTATGTGCCATACAGCCTGCACTGTGGCCCTTAGGCCGGCCTTTGGGTGCCGTGAAGGGCATGGTCCCATCAGCAGTGCAGAAGAAAGATGCCACTATCTTTTATTATTCCTTGCACTCTTTGTTTCCATCATCTGTTTTTAGCTGCTCTCCACTTTTTTATTTTTTCTGAGTTTTTTTTCAGCAAGTATTCAGAGACTTTAGTATTGGATGGCATATAAAAACTGTAGATAGATAGATAGATAGATAGATAGATAGATAGATGCTCCTCCCACACACACTTTACTCTATTTTAATCATTTCCTTTCATGGATTGGTTAAAACACCCAGAGAGCTTTGACTATGAGGTGATATAGACATGAAATTATCAATAAGGATAAATAAATAGATATCTATAATAATTATTAATGATAAATATCAATATTCATTTTAAAGAAGAAATAAACATTATTTAAATATTATTGATATTCATAATAAATAGTACTACTATTTAAATACTAATGATAGTGTTGACAAATATCAACAATATTTATGACTATTATTAAGAAGAACAATAGTAATATGAATAATAAATAACTACCAGTGCATTCTTTGAACACAGAAGGTTCATCTCAGGCAGCAAAATGTCCTGGATAAGCCATGGTATCTATATATAAGAGAGGATGTGGTATGGACCTACCTACCTGAGCACTGGCCTCATCCACCTTTGTCTCTGCCCATTTCTGCCATGCATCTTCCAGGAGGTTAGTCACAAGGCAGTGTGCCCAGGGTTTCCCCATCCCTGACATATTGGATGGGCTGCTACTTAGCAAAGGCAAATTCCTCTCCATCATTTCAGATGTGATTAATACCTATATCTTCAGCCAGTTCACTGATTATGGTTAGTGGCTTTTGTTACAGTTAAAGGCTTTAGATGTACTAGATACCATGTACCAAAGGTACACACATCTATTTGTTTTAAATAAGGATGGTCATATGACTTGGCTTTCAAAGATGGTTATTCTTCCAATTTAATATTGACTTTATAGATAGGCAAGTAGCTAGGATAAACAATTGTACAGATTTCAAATGTTTATTGAAAATTTTGCCTCTTCTTCTAAAATCTGAAATGGTACCCACCACGCAGAGCGAGAAATATCACATGATACTCTGACTTAGTCAAATATAATCTTTCATTTAAAGGTATAAAAGGGTCAGACAGTCTCCTTTATTAAGGGGGCAGGTTGCATGTAGCACACCCTCCAAACAACTCTCATCTGTCCCAGCCAGGATAGCCAATGGCCAGGAATCCTGGAAATTGTAACCCAAAACATCTGGAAGCTATCAGATGTGTTATGCCTGATTTCTGAGAACCTGGAAAATTATTCCAGATGTTTATTGTCCTGCTAAAACAACTTGCTACTTGCTTTGCCCTGCATAGATACAGATACGGGGGGACCATTCCAATCCCTCACCTATCGTTCCACCTAATTCCCAATTATATTTTTCGTACAGCACACGGTGAAGGCAGTTGCTAGAGTTCTTGCACATGGAATTAGCAAAAGCACTGCTCACTGACTACCCACACAAGGTGCCATGATTTTCAGCAACTTCCATTCCTCCTCAGATCACTTTCTCCCCATGCTAAAGGGTCCCTCAACCAGGGAAGAGAGTGAAGACACCATCAACCAACCACCTTCTACCAGTGCTTCTCTGGACCTAAGTCAATGTATTTATTATTAGATGCAACCCGCTTTGAGTGTAGAATATGCAAAGATGGAATTTGAGACAGACCTGACTCTATCTGAGTAATAAATCTAACCTCTGGGTTAAGTAAACCTGTTTATTCCAGTACGGTATTCCAATAGGAGTATCACATTCCTTCTTAGTACCTTTCTCCTCTCCAGTCAAACTGAGCTCAGAGTATCCATGGGAGCCAATCTGTAGCAGCTGCACTTTCTAGAAGAACAGGGCAGAGTCAAGTCCAGCAAAGGAGAATTAAGTCTGGCTATGCAGAATGGCAAGGCAAGGTCAGGCCAGGCAGAGGCTGTTAGTCTGAACCAAGACTTTTGTGCAAACTCACTCGGGAAAAGCAATGTGCATGTCTTCTGAGGCCTGGCAAGCTGGTTGACCTGGCCCTACTGTTACCACCACCCATCTGAGGCGCTGTCTCTCTCTTAAAGTGTCACTGCCTGATTCCTTAGCCATCTGGCTCCATCTGCCCAGGGGCTGGCAGCATCGGGGGGGTGGGGTGCCTCCGAGCTAGGGAAGGCCACACCCTCTGGCCCAGAAAGTTCTAGATGACAATTCACTAGAAGATCTCATCTCAGGATCCTTTGAGTCCAGAGACCATGACCATCCCTCAGTCTGAATTATTAAGGAAGGTACTGCGTCACTCCATTGAGGATGGCTGAGGAGTGAAATTGTCTCATCATTGTGAGGACAGGTAGATTCCTCAACCAAAGCCACTCTTTCTTCTTAGTACCCAGGTGAGGACCAAGAGAACTGTACCTTGAATTAGCAACGTCTTTTTTTACGAGGTTTTGACCCTCACCTGTACCATGCTGAAGTACTCTCTGTACCTAATCCTAGCAATCATCATGAGGGAAGGCCTCTGATTATTTACATGTTTACACTAATAAATGTCCCTCTGATTAAACATAACAGTATTGATTATTGTGCTGAGATCGTTCATTGTCTACGATCTCCTGGAGAGGATCTGTGCAGCTGCTGGTTGATACTACTTTTGGCTGTATGGAATATGAGGCAGGGTAGCTGATCTGGCCAGCTGCCCAGAAGGAACCTGACAGGTAAAAGGGAAGCTTGGAGGACTTTCAGAAGCTGCTGAGTCACAGCAGATATTTTAAAGAGGCAAAGTGCTTTTTGAAAAATCGGAGTCCTGTACAATAATAATGTATAATATGGTTACGTTCAGCTTACTTCTCTGAGTAATAAGAAGTTCTAGAGACGCAGTGCTTACTCTGGTTTGGTTTCCTTTGGAAAGAGATTCTTGGAGGCTTATTGGTGCTTTGCAATATTTGTGTTTATTTCAGATAGGCCAGTTGAGTAGAGATGAAGACACGTCTTAGGGGTTTTTTGTGCCAACACGACATCCTAAAGCAAGGAAAAAGGCAGTGGAACTTGATTGATGGCTAGTGCCATGTGCTCTCTCCCCTCAACACACAAGCTGCTGTCAAGAGAATACGATTGCAGGATATAATGCACGCATTTATCGCATTTGTATTCCAAGGAGCCCAAGTGCTGTGCTTTAATGTATGCTCCGGGTCAAGAAGCGCTCCCAAATGTTGAACCGTGTCCTTTAGGGAGCAGGCAACCCTGTCCAGGACAAGGCAGATGTCATCCAACTGGAGAAAGGATCCACCTACCAGCAGGACCTCTGTTTTGTCTGCATTAAGTCTCGATTTATTAACTCTCATCCCATCCTCTTTTAATGAAAAGGGGTAAATATAGGACAGATTTTGGCATTCTTAGTCAATTGTATCTTAACGGGTACTTATCTGATGCTAATGTTAAACTTGAGAGAGAAGCTCTTCTCATCCATCATTAATGCTTTATTTTGACATGTTTTTACCATTACTGCACATTAGCGTAACATCTCTTATTAAGAGGAGTAATGCCTGTTAATGTCTTAAATGTTTACATTTCAGAAAGATGGGTGCTACTCTCCACCAACTGCAGCAGTGAGGGGAAAAGACCAATGGGGGGGGGCACATTATGCATTGGTGGGGACTCCTCTGGCTGCTGCTTATTCGCATGCATGCATGCATTTACAGCCAGTCAAGTTTTAAATGACCCTTTCATCCCATTGGGACTATGTTAAGGGAGCTTAAAACAAGCCAGGCACAATCCTATGGTTTCTCCACCTTGTCAGGGATACTATAGGCCTCCTGGATTCTCTAGAAATTATACTGTGGCAGGTTTTATCCTCTTTCTTTCCTTTTTTGAAAGTGGTGTTTGGACAGGCTGCCTGATATATGAGGTCCCTGATATGAGAGATACTGATAGATAAGAGAAGAAAAATAAGATAGCTGAGGGAATAGGAGCTCTGATATTGATTAGTTTTATTCTTTTATAGCTGATGGAAAGAGTGTCCAAAGTCTGTTGGTGTACTCTTGACATATTTGATGGAGGAACTTCTCAAAGCAACCATCTGAACTCCCTTTAGTTCCACAGTGAGCTGGGACATGAAGGTTCACCAAGGAAGTGAATTTCAAATGGCACCTTTTAATCCACCCACATCTCCATAGTAGAGGGAAAAAGTGACCTAAATTTCTATGTGCCTGGCTGCTTGCTGTTAAAGAGAAGGTCCATTATTTAAACAAAGAAATAAATACATCTCTGGCAATATTTCCAGTTTTAATCACACGCTACAGTTTACCTTGTGGAGTGGAGTGGGCATTTTCTTTGTTTTAAATCCAGTTTTATTTTCAAGGGATTTCTAAAGAGGTAGTAAAGTAGAAAACAGCTGCATGGATGGGCACTTGAGAAGGATGATTCAGTGTGACCAGGCAGGGGCGAGAGCCGAGTGCAGGACTGACTGCATACAAGTGGATGTGGGTGGTTATGACTGAGTATCACTGTAGAGGAGCAAATGAGAATTATGTGTCAGAGTGAAGAAGAGGGAAGAGGTGGGGTGTTTTGCAGCTGATTCCTTTTGAAATAACATTTTAAATTTCCAGGGAGAAATAAAAATAGATTGCTATATCTAAAATGCAATCTAGACTCCTGCAACTGTTATTATACAGGTAGGGGTTGTTATTAACAACACCGTACTCCCACTATCCCTGATACCCGCTTTCTGTCTATACTATGCTCATTATTATTATTTTGGCCTTTAGTGATGCCCTCTTTAAAAGATGTTAGTATGAGTTGCTGAATTTCCCATTCTTCAGGGTCCAGACCCCTCCGCTAGCCTCCACCAGTCTAATCTATGAAGGAGCAGGAAGGTGTCTGTGTGCTGGGTAGAGTTTGGGCTGGACACACGAAAGAAGAACAGAGCATGGAGGGCCGTGGCCATTTTGGGTCAGGAGGCACATTGGTATGCTGAGCATGATGATGGTGACAACTGCATATCTATTCCACCTTTCTTCCTCTTGCAAAAAACCTACGCTGGCTAAGAAGGTGGTCCTCCTCTCCAGTTTGTCCTCGTGACAACACTGTGAGGCAGGTAAAGCGAATGACTGGCCCAAAGTCTTTCACTGGGACCTAGGACTCCAATCTCCCCAGTACTGGCTCACAGTATGGCTGTGGATACTCCCAGGGACTGGTTACTGTGGGGGGCTGGATCATCCATAAAATGGTGGCCATGATGGGTCACAAAGCACCCTTTTTCCAAATGCAAGCCAGTAAGGCTAAAAAAAGTGACTTATCCAAGAGCCTAACCATGAAGCAAGAGTGGGGTCTGAACTCCAAAACATAAAACCACTCTTTCATACCAAAAAGAACCCAACGGACAGCATGTCCCTTAGCCACATGTCAACCTTCTACTTTTTTTTCTTCAATTTTAAAAAACATTAACAATCGGAAGGGACAGGAAGCCTGGGTGAGACGTTCCTGGGCACTCCGGCACCAATCTGCACATTGTAGCAGCAAAAAAGTTCCCCTTTTGGAAGAAAACAAAGCACACAGGGAGCATGCAGCGTGTATGGAAATGGGATCACGTTCTGGGAGGACTGCTGGGAGTGCAGGCCAGTGAGGAGAGGGGTACAAACCCTGGTGGAGTCCAACGGCCGTGTGGCCCCAGACTTGGAGAAGTTGCTCATCCTTACCGTGGCCAGCAGCAAGCAGGAGGGGCCGTAGCTCAGAGGCAGAACACTTGCTTTGCATCCTGAAGGTCTTAGGATCAATTCCCAGCATCTCCACAAGGGGCAGGCAAAACTCCTGCCCGACGCCCTGGACAGTAGCCACAGCTCTGTGATGACAAGACTGAGCTGGATGCAGCAGTGCGAGGCAGCTGCTTCTGTTCCCATCAAGCATCCTCTTGGTTTTCAAACGAGTGAAGAACAAGCTATTGCCAACTTAGGGACTTCCTCTAGCCCTTCCCAGGCTGTGCTGGTCAGATGTTTTAGACTACAATTCACAGCATTCCTGACCAGCCACCGCACTGGCTGGGGTTGAGGTGGTTGAACTCCAAAACTCTTGAACTCTTGTGGCCTTGAGTTCCATGTTGGGAAGGCTGGCCAAGTGAACGCTATTAGTTCATACCTATCTTCATATAACTGATGCATTAAGATCTCACCCTTTTGCTCAAAAATGGTGCTCAAGGTGGCCAACCGTGAAATAGATAAAGAACATATTCTGAGAATATAAAGACAAAGTGAAAACACAATGAAAGCATCCAAAGTCTCTAAGAAGTTGGAGACTGTGCATGCTTGCTTTTGTACTAGCCCTGTAGCTATATATCCCGTGCGCTGTTCTTTAAAATTCAGAGACCTGAGTGAGAATGAAGGCACTTTTGGCCTGCAGAAGGTTTTGGAGTTTTGAGGGAGAGAAGGGATGCTGCTGCAGGACAGAGGCATCAGTACGGAGCAGTGCCTCCAAACAAAAGCAGCATCAGGGCTTTCATCAGGAGAGGCAGCTCTTGTGAAAGGGGACAAACACTCTTGAGAGAGGCAGGCATCCATTTGGCACCAGCCCGGGTTACTCAGAGGGCACATCACCACTCGGAATGAGCGGAGGCTGGAAATGCACAGCCTCTGCCACATTTTAAGTAGCTTTGTTCCAGATTGAGCAATCATTGTAATTAAAGTGAGTTGAGTGTCATCCGAATAGAAGCAACTAAATTGCAGGTCTGAGAGGTGATGCAGAAACTGAGTGCCAGGCAATCCAAACCAGTAAATGAAGCTGAATCTGAGTCCATTCGGAGTGGATTCACATTTAAGGATGCACAGGCAATGGAAGTAGGGAGGCTCTCTGGAAACATGACACACCTCTTTTTTACTCTGTTTAATTGAGCAAATAATTGGTAGGTATTGGGATAATTCAGATGCGACCATTTCCCAAGTGGCAAAAAGAACCTTGCAACATTTCAGCATCAGATCAGGAATCTAGATAAGTGGACAAGTAGCAAAAGCTCTCCTAAGCACTCGGCAGAACAATATTCTGGTTGTGTTTGCATGCTACTGTAATCTAAACATTCTGGCTTACTAAATAATTGTAATTATATGCTTTGTGAGAGTGGAAAAACAAACTGAGAATGGATCACTTCACATGATACCTGACTAGAGGTTGTGGTTAAGGTTGCTCAGGCAAGCCAAGATAATAGCCAGCTTTACACCAGTTTATTGTTGATTTATGAATCTTGGCTTGTTTGGAGGCACGTAACAAGTTAGGCAAAGGTATAATAACTGGCCAAGAGTTTCTAGGGAGGTTCATTACCGGATGGAAAATTTAACCTGGAATTGTCCCAGAGGTGACTCTCTAACTCCCATCATGTAAACAGGCATAGTTCTGCCTTTCACAGCCTTTACAGATGCCAATTTCCATTGTTCTGAGTTTGATGGTTCAATGGTTACCAGTGGATGCAGAGCCTTTCTCTTTTGGAAGGCATTTTAAGCAGGTTTCTGTTGGGCAACCACTAATTTTATTTGTTTGTTTAAAGCTTTTATATCCCACCCTCCACAATGTCTCAGGTTGGTGATACAATAAAATAAATAAGATACAGCATCAAAAATTACAATAAACAAAATCCAATTTTAAAACACTATTAACATTTAGTGGGGAAATGAATATTTATATAATGGGAAAATAAATGTTGATATGGCTATTTATGCATTGTATCATTCTGACTGTCAACAGCTTCATCCTTTTTATAATACACTCAGTAGTTTTTCCTGTCACTGGGGAAAGTGAACATCACTTCCTCTAATTATGAATCCGAGTCTGTGGGGAAAGGGCCACTTGGGCATTTGCGTGCTTGGGGAAGCCCCCAGGTTTGCAGAACTGCAAAGAATCTTTAAAGCAAATGGCTAAGAAAGCAATTCTCCCCACCCCAAAGAAGAAAAATAACCCCCGGCCCAGTGAAAGGGGTGGCCATAGAATGCTGAAATGGGTGGGGGAATGCCTTGCTTCAGCTGTGGGTGAGCTTATAGCACATGGCTAACTGGCGCTCTGAGGCAGCAGGCCTCTTACCCGGGGGGGTGGGTCTCACTGGCAGAATACTAAACACGCAACAGTGCGACACCTCAGCAGCTCTGTGCGGTGGAACTGTTCTGATCCTGCCCAACAGAGGGGGCATGACACACGCCTTTTATCAAATGTGCATCGCAAAGCAGAAGTCGCTGTGCTGTGGAAAGAAGCTCCTTTTTGCCATGTTCTTGTCAGACATACTTTATCTTGTCCGTGCTTGAATGCTGGGAAAACTGGTTTGTACGGTCTGCTGCAGAAACCGCCTTTGCTCTTGCTGATTGGCCAGTGGCTTTGATGTTAAGGCCTGCACCTCACCCCTCCTGGAACAAGTTTGCTGCATTGAAAAAATATTTCAGTGTGCTTTTAAAAAAGGAGGAAAAAGCAAAGCTCTTTTGTGCTTGCTGTGTAGATTTGGCGTTTTCCACCGTGCAATTGTAAACCACTAAAGAGAACGTTTAATCAGTCTAGAATAGAAAAGAATAAGCATTGTTGCCAGATTGTTCAATGGAGGGAATTTCTGGCTGTTTCCTGCTTTGGCTATGAGCAATAGGAGGTTGGGAAAGTGCCATTAGATACATTTCATCATCATAATTTATTTGTTCACTTTATCTATTAATATCTATAGTTTTCCTTATCTGCCAAAAAGCCGCCATGATGGTATACAACAATTTAAAGCATTAAAACTCAGCAGCAATCAAAACTTTAACATTATGAATAGTGAAACCATTAAAATATGAAAAAATACACATTTCAATGGCTCTATTGAAAAGATGCATCCTCACATTCTCTCTAAAAGCCAGGAAACTTTGAAGGGAGCACACTCCATAGTTTGTAGGTGACGAAAGAGAAGGCCCTTTTGGCTGTGCCTGTCAAATGGCCCCAGTGGGTAACAGCGCCCTCAAAAGCGCCTCTCCTATAGTACTTAACATTCAAGCTTGTTCCATATCACCATCTTTCAATAATCTTCAAAACGGATACATCTCCACTGAAGATATCTTAAAAATGGATCCACATCCAACAGACAGATTTTTGTCCCTAACCTCTTGCATCACCATCAATTGGTGGCAGGGCCTTCTCAGTTGTGGCACCCCTTCTATGGAAATGACTTCCCAGAGATATTCATCAAGTGCTGTCCTTAGGCACATTCTGGCATCAGACCAAGACAATTTTATTCAAGGAGCATTTTAATTGTTAATTATTTTAATTGGTATTTTAGTATTCATAATTGTGACATTTTAAGATTTTTCCAATTGATTGTCAAACTATTACTTGGTGTTCCTGCTATGAGGGTGATGTTAACTCATTTTTATGTTGTGGTTTAATTGTTTATGTAGGAAGTTTTATGTTGGCTTTTATTAGGTAAACCATCTAGAGAGCTGTGGGACTATGAGACGGTATATAAAAGTGCTAAATAAACAAACAAGCAAACTGGAATTATTCCATACACTCTACATATCCTTGTAGGAGTGCAATATCCCATATAGAGCATCACATACTAATTTTCTGTTGCATCAGAATCTGATGGGTGCCATTGCTGTTTGACAAGATCTAGTGGTCGGGGGCGGGGGCGGTCCACCTGCTCAGTCTTCTGCAGAGGTCTCACTATGGCCCACTGCCTGCTTGACAGCTGCTTACCTTGGTCCAGACAACCCTTCCAACAGAGGACTGCCCTCAGGAGGCCCTTCCAATAGTCTGCCCTCTGTAAAGTAGAGCCACTGGAGGAAAGGGCATTTGAACTATATATTCAGCACTGCTGGATAAAAGTCCTGCCAAATTTATGATTGAATTACCCTTTCTCCCAGTAGCACGATGCCCTAAGACCATGCTGAAATCCTTTGGGATTGTATGAATACAAAATAAAACTAATTACATCAGTCCGAATCAAGGTGCAGTTATACTTGTCCATCCTCCTGGTTCACGGCTTAGCAGGTTGTACAGCTCTTAAAGAAACGCAAATGAAGATGCAAAACTCTCCTTTCATCTAGTACCCTTTATGATTGGGACGTTTAACATTCCTGTAAATGCTGTGCTGGTTTCATGATGTTCTTCAATTGAAAGCAGCTTCTTAGATTAGTATCTGGATTTCTGCAGTGCCTTGGCGATTATTCATGTGCAATTGTCAGGTCCCGTTCTTTTGGCAAGCCTGATGCATCACCCCGTTGCTCAAGAAAGCATAAAGAAACAATGATAAATGGGGGAAATGAACTCACGATGCTTCCACATCCTATTCTGAAGCTCCCCTGCAAAGCAGTTCCTGACTAGGCCTGAAATGAACACTGTCAATGTGTAAAATGGTCACAAAAGAACTTCGATGACTAAGGTTTGCTTCGTTTCCATTTTTTTCTTTTTGGATTGTATGCCAAGTATTGGATATGCAGTAAAAATAAAAAGACTATGCAAATATGAAGTTACTTTGAAATATTAAAATATTTTAGATATACACTTAAATATAGTAGTCCCCCTGCTGTTCTTTATCGACACACACATGTCCGTGAGAGAGAGGTGGGGAATCTTTTCTACATGAGGCATTTATTGTGGACTTGTAATTCCTCACAGTAGTTTATGGGGGTTCTACATGCCATCATCATCCTCCAGATCCTCTCCTGAACTTCCAAAGCATTTTTGAAGGTTTTTTCTTTTTTAAGAGCAAATGTGTAGCATTATCTGGAAATTCCAGAATGTACAAAAATGAGAAGCTTGCCTATCTTCCTAATTCCGCTACACAGAAACTCCATCTTGTGGTTGTGCAATGGAACATATAGAAAGGCAGAGAAAGAGAAAACCTGGGGTGGAGGTGATTTTAATTCTGCAGAGAATCCAAAAGTAGAAACTTCAGTAAAGTGGTGGGTTAAATAAGTCAAACAGAGAAACCCAGAGAATGGCAGGGCAAGTCCATTTTAAGGCTTGAACCCAAAGAATATAATCATGTTGGGTGTTGTTAAATAATTCTTGGTTATGTTGCAATTTCCCCAGATATATTCCTTTGCCGCTCTCCAAATTAACCTGAAATGAGATTCTTTCAGCATTTTTACTTGTGAATCAGGCAGATCAACAGTCTACAATAAGAAATTTTCGGTGTTGGGAAGGCAGACAGGAGAAACTGCTGTGGGTTTCACATCCTTTTATAGTGAGTAATCTCAGATATTCTTCCCAAATTCTCTTAAAAGAGCAGGTATGTTCAAATAAGAGAGTTGCAGTATAGTTCCCACTAAAGTCACTGAATTAGGGGATTTACAGGGAGAAGGGAGTATATGTCAGTGATTAGGAACAACAGAGAAATATTGATGGGGAATACATATCTACTTGTGATCCTGCAGTGAGAATCTTGAGACTGATCTGAGCAGTAGAAGTGAAATCTATTCCCGCAGCTTTGGTTGTCACAGAGTACGGCACTGTTTTTCTTCCGAGCTTTACATGTGCCTGATCTCATATTAGTAATGTAATGAAATATCCGTAACTACAGAACTATTTATATAAATGGAAAGGCATAATTGCTCCAGTCTTCTCCTCTCTCCTGACTCTGTTCTCAACAGTCTCTAGCATCTCTCTCAGGAATAATTATACTTCTTAAAAGTTCTGCACACTTCAAGTTATATTTGATGTATTTGTCGCTGGTTTTCGACATGCCATTGTTGGGAGTTTTTTATTAACTTGTCCTTATTTAATTTTTTATGATCTCCCTTGAACTTAAAGAAGTGAGATACCAGTGAATGAACAAGTAAGCGCAGGCGCAATTCAGCTAAAGCAGTTTTGAGTCCCACTGTTTTCAGTTGCAGAAATTATTTCTGGGCGCTTCCAGCAGAGCGCTGCCAACACTTACAATCAGGAGGCATTGTGCAGCAATTCAGTCATTTATTTCTTGAGAGATCTTTTGCAGAAAGGAAAAAAAAAGCAGTGGGGAAACACAGGTGGGTTATAGGTAGAGGATGTTGTCTGAATCCCTCATAACCTTATGTGAGTGAGGAAGGGTGATGGTATCATAAAAACCTCTTCACGAAGTCCTAACTCTCTTCCTGAAACCAGTGAGAATTAAACTTTGGTTGGTTTGTGCAAACAAGCAGCTAAGAAAAGCAGATTTTTTTTAAAAAAATCACCTTGCCACAACCACATACCTCCTTTTTCTTGAATTATTCTTCCTTCCCCATAAAGCACAGAACAAGTTCTTGTGGCTAAAGGAGAACATTCCCAATGAACAAATCCCAAACGGATCGCAGCCTCCTTTTTCAGGGGGAAACACAAAAATGAAGTACCGGTAGAGCTGTGCCATCCAACACCAACACCAACACTTTCCATGCAAGGTATCAGACTTCTGGATAGCTCAGAAGAGTTTGGCAAGCAGAAGCAGCAGAAGCAGGGGACGATGACAACAAAACCTGGCTGTTCTTCAAACCTGTGCTTCTTTAAAGTGCTCCATTTGAAACCCGTGCCTTTCCATTCATTTGACTGTTATAGTCATTTCACTAACTACTTAATTACAGCCATCTATCTGTGTCTGTCTCACTCTGACACCCACAGATGCATCCGCCTGCATATATCCACCCACACAAACCTCCTTTCTGATTCATGTGCCAAATGGTTGTTAAAAAATAATAAAAATAAAAAAATAAAATTCCCCTTTCTCTGCCTAATGCAAACATGGTTTTCAAACGCGTGCTGTTTCTTTTTATCTGTTTCCATGTATTGCTGTGAGTCATCTGATCGGCCCCTGATTTAAATCCAGTAGGCTAGAACACACATGTGTGATGTTTTGCATTCATTTGCTTTAACTTGTGAGCAGTTACGGTGACTGCATCTAGGAAGCACAAAAAGCAAAGACAGAGATTTCTCTCAGTCTTTTCTCACCTAAATCTGAACTACTGATTTCAAATAGAAGCACCATTTGCATTCTTGATATTACTGAAAAAGGGGGAAAATCAGGAGTAAGGATGCCATTATCTAAAACTAAACCCCTACCCAGACATGGCAGGGAAAAAAATCAGAAATATAGGCACACACGCACACTGACCTAAAGAATTTCTTGTGCTTTTGAGCTAAAGACAAGCTGAATTGTCCTGATTTGATACATTAGGTGACATATTCCAATTCTAACTTGGATTCCATGGAAGCAAGTTCCATTAAACTCCGTGGAATAGTTGTGTGCTAAATAAATATGCTTAGGATGCCAGAAATGTTCAGCCAGACATTCTGCTTCACTTTCTGTCCCCAAACAGGATGTAAGAGGAGCATAATACAGTGCTACTGTCAACATACATTGTCACTGTGACATGCATGTGTGCATTTACCTTTAGGTAGCCCCCGGCTTTTAGTTTCTCTTTCTCTTGTGGAGGACTGGGCCCATCCTCTCTTTTCCCCCCTTCCTGCAGACCTTCAAGCAGAAGCAATCTGGTGTGTGACTCCCCAGGAACTAATCTATTCTCATCTAAATAATAACTAAGAATGTTGCTGTAAGAGCTTCTGAAAATGAAGTGTGCTGCCTAGAGAGCAGGGCCTAGGGTTGGGGAACATGTTCAGTGACTCAGTTCGCCCACACATTAACCACAAGCTGAGCAACTTGTGTCCCCACAAAAAGAATGAGGCCAACCAGTCAAGATGTGCTGGCTCCCAAGAATTTTGCTATGGCTCAGCTTTGCTGCGTACTTGTGAACGCAAATCAAAGCAAGGCGAAACAGGTGGAGCAGCAAGAGTCAAGCCTTTGGAAGGTCACCATCCATGGCTGCATGGTGGATTAACTGGTGGGTCATGAGTTGTGCATTCCTGCTGTTGAGACACATTCACAAAACCAAGCATGGAGGCCTTTCCATGATCCCAGGTGTGTTGAGGTTCAGCCTCATGGGCCAAATTTAGCCCTCTTGGGTTTCCAAGATGGTCCTGGCCTCACCTCCTTGTTCTATCCACCCCACCCTGTTTCCCCAGCCACTGATTATGGGATTTCCCTGTTTTTGTACAGTTTCTATCATTTTACTGGCACCTTTAAGCTAAAATATGCTGGTTTTCTTTTTGTATTTTCCTAACTCTTTTGCCTCGGGAACCACCAGCCACTGGAACATAGCTCCCCCTCCAGCTTCTTTGGAATTCTCATCCCTTCAGCTGAAAGAATTTGCCCAACCTTGCTTTACACTTGCAGACACATTTATTTAGCTGGGAGAGGTCATTCCTGCACAATCTTCTGGATCACAAGGGTTGTCCTTAAGCATGGACCATGTGAGAAGAAAATGCATGCAGAGTTTTCTGTCTGTGCCTTCTTGGAGGAGAATGGCTTAAACAGGGATGTAGCATCTTTAAATCCCCTACGCTGCCTTTCTGTGACAAATACAACCAAAGTGTTTAAACTGTTCCTTTGCTGATCAGCTTCATCTTTTTTGGGGAGAGCATGCCCAAGTCAAATCACAAGAAACGATGCTGTGCAATCCCAGTCTCGGTATGTAACACCCACTGCTGAGGCTTACCTTTCCCCCTATGCAGAAATGAAGACTGTGTTTGGACTTGGAGCTGCCAGTTTAATTGCCCACAGTACCTCCAAAGTGGCTTTGTGGTAAATGAAACAGCTGTTTGAAGACCCAGCTAGTCCGGTCTTGGTTGCTTCAGCCACCCCTGCATAAGCCCTCTAGGGGACCAATGGCAGCTGTTCCTGATGAACCCAATGGCAACACGCTCAAAGAAGGCCCAGCAGTTCAGGCATCTGCATCGATCCATCTCAACAAACCAGCTACGGCAGTTTGCCTCTCCAGGAGGAGGAGGGGAATTCCAGGCTCCACCGGTGGAGGACTGGTCCACTGTTCAGTCACCCTCGATGCAGCCCTAAAAAAACTAGCAGGGTCGCCATTAAGCTCAGAGGAAACAGTGATTGTGGCAGGGGGATATGACTTCATTATCTCTACTCATCAAAAAGTCTTGTGTGTTGACTCCACAGGCCCTGGCACCAAGCCACCCCTGGAAGGAACCTTCAGCCACCCCCTCAGGGGAACGTTGCTGAAGGTCCCCCAAATGCAGAGCTGGCTCTGACCCTGCACTTTCACATTCCTCAGTCGTATTGCACTCCTCACTGATGTCGCCCTGTCAAAAAACCTGACGCAGGAATCAGCAGCACAACTGAATCGCTTTAGTGGAGAGAGACTTCTCTGGCCTCTTAGGCAGATACTGAGGGCATATTGCACCTCTGGGTCTATATTTCACTGCTATTTTCTAGGATGTTTCAGTGGCTTCCACGGAAGAGTATACCTATTCCCAAAGAATCAAAATGGGTAACAATAATATAATTCCACATATATTAAAAACTGAACCTGAAACAGTATTTTTAGAAGGCAGAGCACATTTACATTCCATGCTTTTGCTCTGAAATCAGTGGAACAGTTGCCAGTGAAAACCAGCTCAAACGGCTGGGCTCAGAGACTCTAATGGGTCTCTAAGGGCACTTACTTTGCCATCTGCTCACTGCAAAAATATGCAATGGGGACACTCAATTGGCTGCTGTTCCCTGTGTGGTGTTTTTGCAATGCAATCTAGTGAAATAAATGGATCTCCGAATGGGCTTCTTGCAGAGTCTGTAAAAACAAATGCCTGTTAAGTACATGCCTGTCAAAAACATAATTGGGGGGGGGGCACTTGTGGCCCTCCAAATGTTGCTGAATTGCCACTTCCAGCATCTCCCACCAGAAGCTATGGAAGTTCCAGTATGACAACATCTGCAAGGCTACCAGTTGAGAAAACATCTGGGGGACCATCTCTGATATAATGCATGAAATATTCCCAGAGCATCCCAGAGTGTCCCAGTCCGCAGACTACCTCTCCATTCTGCAGTGGAGAACCCAGTGAGGTCTAATTGGTGATAGAGCTGGACCGTGACTCAGGAATTTTAGTCCCTACTTGGACACAAAGCTCAATGGAGAACCTTGCCCAGTCACTGACTCTCAGCCTAACCTACCTCACAGCATCATTGCAAGGATAAATGGAGAAGAGAAATCCCATGTATTCTACCTTGGGCTCCTTGGAGGAAAGGTGAGATGTACATGCAATAAAGAAATAAAAAATAAGTGGTGTCTTGCAGATGGGTGTTCAAGACAGAGTAATAGCCTTGGGACCAGGTGCTACCAGTGGCAATGTCTGATATTCAAAGAAGGCAAACAGTTAGATAGTCCTCTGTACCCTAACCTCTTAAGGAAGTTTTGGAAGAAGGATCCGCTGCCCTTGCTTTCACCAGTGAGAACTGTCATATATCTGGAGGGGTTGCTCACATGCAGTCCGAGATGCACGCGCATCTATGTCTGCTACGTGTCTTAACTTTACACAGAGTAGATGTAGTTTATGACATCATTTATGAATTAAAAATAAGAGGCACCAGCTGGAGTTGTCCATGCTGCCACTGAATCATATTTAAAATAATAACTGTTAGGAAAATCAATAAAAACAACCAAAAATAGAAACTTGTCAGGGAAGGGCCTCCTTTTACTCCAGCTGAAAGAGATGGCAAATCTCCCACTGTTCTCTAAATAGGCTTGGCAAGGCTCAGATGCATTTCTTAGAGGTTCCACTCATGATTGAAGAAATTAAGCAGGGCTGGATTAGCCGCAGGGCCCCTTACCGGTATCTTTGCAATGGGTGCCCCCTGGCTTTCTCCCCATAGAGCAGGTGCAATCATGTAGGTGCATGAGAGTTTCATGGGCTGTGCAGCATCCTTAACTCCCTTCTTGTGCAGCAAAGGGTGGAGACAATTGTGGAATCATCACAAGCTGCAGAACTGACCTTAGCCAAGGTAAGATGCCTACAAGCCCAGGCGGCCCTCAGGGCAGGCTTTGAGACAGGTCTCCAGGGCTGTACTCAGCAGAGTAGACAGGAGTAGACAGGAGGGGCCCCAGATGCAGTGTGGCTGGTTTAACACAATTCAAAGTCACACACATCGCTACCCAAGGAACTCACATGTCCATGTGCACATACCCATTAGGTCCAGAACCTATCACAGTCAGACAGCACTGCACACCGTCACTGGGAAAGAGAGCCTTATAGCTAATGGGGTGGGATGAAATGTTCAAGGATACGCTAGACATACATATGGTGGGCATGTCATGAGCAGAGCCAGCTGAAGCTGTGGGGTCAGACTAGATGGCCTGGGAGGTCCCTTCTGACTTGCTCTGTTTCTATGTTTCTAAAATAATCTAATCAATCAATCAATCAATCAATCAATCACCTTCTTGGTCCTTCCAGTTTAGCAGTGAAATACAGAAAAAGAAGGAGACTTTTCGCTGCAGACATGCCACTTTCCCCTGCTTGGTCCAGATGTCCGGAGTGTCAGCTTCCATCAGTGTAGCCAGTGGTCAGGAATGCTGGGGGTTGTCATCCAAAATATTTGGAGGGCACTAGGTTGGAGATGACTGTCATAACCTTTAGAGTAGAAAACCCATCCAGCCAAGATGCAATTATGTGGGAATACCCCAGTGTGGCAATTGTGCTTATTATGTTAATGCACAGCATATATTTAAACCTGTCTGCATGTTTTCACCCTCATTGCTGAAAATATAATTATGGACAGCAATCGGGAATTTCAGCATACATTCACACCTGGCCCTGCATGAAAAGTTGATGGGCCAGATGAAATACAGCTTTTGAGAGGTATCAGATGCCAAAAAAGTGGAACCCAATTCAGAAAGGAAGACAATTACCCATGAATTTCTACATGGGGTTAAGGATTTGAATAAGCCTGTTTGTTCATTGTGCGGTGGGCAGACGCTCAGATTAGACTTTGGAGCTGAGACTTGCAATTGGAGTCTTCCCCAGCCTGGCAACTCCCAGATGATTTGGACATAGACCTCCATCAGTCCTAGTCAGCATGACCATCGATCGGGGTGCCGACAGTTATAGTCTGAAGCTTCCTGACAGTGCCACATTGTGGAAAGCTGTGCTATGGTATCCGTGGCTTCCTCGACTGATGGGGCAGGCCAGCTTTTTATCCCCCTTGGGGTGGCTTTACCGTCTCTCCTGGTAGAACGGATGCTCAGTGCCATAAAAAGTTCCCCAGGGAGATGCAATGCCACAGAAGGACAAAAGGGTTGATACGCTCCTTTCACATAAATGGCTAAGGCCAGAAAAACAGGTGGGAACTCTCCTTAGCTATGCCATAAGAGCCAAGAGCAAGGTGGAGGGATCATTTCAGATATTCATTCATTTGCAACCGGCCTATTTGACTAAATGTTTCCAAAGTGGCTGACAAGACATATTTTAAAAAGCATTGTAAAAACATGCTACATTTTAAAAGCAAACAAACAAACGTGTTCTTTCAGGCTACCCCATAATGTTTTGATCTACTGTTTGAAAGCTGGCAAGGAGCAGCACACAGTACACCTGGCAGACAATCAGGTTGCCTGTAACTTCTTGTCCCTCTTCTTCCCCCTTGGTCCCAGTGTCCTTTGTGGCGGGAGCCATTTTGTCTCTCCCTCCCTGGGCCAATCACTTTGTTTCCTCAGAGTCTCCAAAAAGAATAACTGAAGTGGTATGTGTGTGTGTCTTTTAAATCACCTCCTGAAAACTGCCCCAACTGTGTATTATCATCGTTATATTATCATCGTTATTATTTTTGTTGTTGTCGTTGTTCCAACAAATGCAATGCTCTTGGCTGTCTGTATAGTCTTGTTAATCAATTTCCTTGTCTCTTTCAGCTGGCATAGGGAGAAGTGGAGTAAGTAACATACATGGGAATTAGCAGAGACTGCAAATAAACTAATTTGTGCAAGGTTGCAAGGGACCAATTGCCAAGTTGTCAACTGAAAAGCACCCATAAAAGGGGCAAAAGAAGACGTAATCTCTCTTTCTCTTAATGTAATCATCTCAATTTTAAGCACTGAACTGACAATTCTCAGTGCCCCGCAGCTGTTCAAGATTTCTCTGTCTCCAGCTATTCCAGAAAGGGAAGGTATTCGCTTGCCTCTGCCACCTGTTTTCATGGCTTCTTTTGGGAGAAGTGACTGTGGTGCACACATTTCCCACTCATTTACTTCCCAGCCGTTACATTTGCATATATTTCTGTGGGGTTTTTTAAGAACTGTTGGGAAA
The DNA here is from genome assembly GCF_004798865.1 of Varanus komodoensis. NCBI lineage: Eukaryota > Metazoa > Chordata > Lepidosauria > Squamata > Varanidae > Varanus > Varanus komodoensis. The sequence continues at coordinate 4,855,940 of NW_025335548.1, forward strand.
CTGAAGTGACCATGGCAGTAATGGCTCCAAAAAGGAGCCATGGAAAGTGGAAGGAATTAATATCTCCCCTCTCTGGAGCAGCTGGAGACTTGAGGAAGTATTGAAAAGGTGAAGGACACTGAAAGCTGTCAGTTCAGTACTTAAAACTGAGAGGCTTACATTGCTAAGGGGAAGATATCATCTCCACACTTTTTGCACCTACTTTCGCTGTTTTTCCTCCTTTTCAATTAACAGCTTGGCAATTGAGCCCTGGCAACTGTGCCCCAATTTGTCCCTATGCAGTCTTGCCTTGTCAGTTCCTTGCGTGTTGCATTTGTGTGTGTGTGTCTGTGTGTGTTCAGCATCCCATGCACCCTGCACTGAGCAACACCCCAGCAGTCACACTTGGAACCAGTTCCAATTTTGAATACTTCAAAGGCAACCCCACACAGCGACGATTACGGTAGTTAATCTAGATATGACTACAGCATGACTCACCATTCCGCAGCATGGTCTGTTACTTTCTCACTGTAAGCCGGATCTGAGCATATATGTGGCAATGGTTTGCACAATATGAATCGACCTAGAATTATTTTGCTGGCTGTTGCTTGGGATTGATATGATGTTAACGCTCTTTTCACGGGTTGGTGGTTGTAATATTTTAAATATACTGTAAGCCTGCTTGATTAGCAAGAGAATCAGGGTAGCCAAATGTCAAATGCATACACATGTATACTCATATTTCTTTGAACAATGATGTTGCTAAGACCAGGAAGTGAATAGAGGGCAGAATAATTATTTAGTGCGTTTAGTGATGAGTGGACCCATCATAGTCCTGGGCTGGTTTTTCTAAAAAACGACAACAAAAGGAGTAGGCAACCTGATGCCCTCTGCATTAGCCTCCAGAAAGCTGATGTCCTTCAGGTGTTTTGACAGCAGTAGTTTGCCTAACTACCGCAGCATTCCTGACTGTCGGCCATGCTCACTGGAGCTCATGATAGTCCAAAAACATCTGAAGGGCACCAGCTTGGAAAAGGCTGCTTTAGAGGTCTTGGACTACAGCTCCCATCAACCCCATGCAGCATGACCAATGCATATGGATTGTTAGAACTGCTGCATGGAGGGTCCCATTTGCTTTTCCTGTTTTAAAACTACCTGCATGACCAAAAACTATTTCTTAACTTCAGAGAGAAAGCTGTAGCAGGCATGTTTTCTGCTCCAAGGAAAACTGAGAATATGGTTGGCTTGGCAAAAATGCAGAGAGGAATCCTCTTCAGCAGAAGACTCCGGTAGCTGAGTGGGCTGGGATGAATGGAAGCAAGCCTGTGGACACATTTACACTCTCCTGCAAATAAATCCCCAAAGTGAAATAATGGGTTAGGGGGATGAGACTTTGTCTATGCCTGCCTGGCCATTCAACCACCTTTGCCTATGCACCTCATCTCCTGATATTGAATTATTCTAAAAGATGCTTTTTGGAGAAGGAGAAGAGAGGAAGCATTGTCACAGATACACTTGCCAATAAAAACACAAGCTGTTTCTACTTAGGCAGGGTACTGCATGATGCGTCACAGGAAAGATTCTGCCGGAGTGGAGTGGGACGATTATTATTTTAAAACCTCATTGGAGTCAATGAGGCTTGAATTTCTATCGTATATATCAATTGTGCATGTTATAATTAGGCAAACTACTGCTGCTGGTTAAAATGATTAATTCTTTGCAAAATGAAAGCACGGACAGAGCGACCATATTTCCATTACTATGTTTTAGATGCGGGGCATTGAGAATGCAGAACAGACATGTAGATATCTTTTGAGGTGAATTTGCTTTAGTTTTGGTTTAACATGTTGCTGACCTTATGCATGACTCCCACAGAAGCAAATAGGATGGGAGCCACACAGAAATATTGGTAATGTTGTATTTTTAATTCACTAGCTGCTAGTGCTTTACTGTTGAGGAATTATGAATCTTAGCCTCTCCACTATGTGAAACATGAAAGCATCAGACCCAGTAATGTGGGTTACCAACTTTTCAAACCTGCCACTAATAGTAAGTTTAGACAGCATAACAACTCACAAGGGCTGAGTATGAGTTAAGCATGGGTTGTTGATGAAACACAGGTTGTTGAAATGTGGGTTGTTGTGTTGTCTGAATCCAGTCATGCTAACAAGCCATGGTTTGTAAGCACGAACCCAGGGAGCACTATCTTTCATAGTCTTTCCAGTTATGACTTCAAATTGGACCTGGCTCTCAGTGCTTTGAGCTATACTGCTGAAAGAATGACTATTGTTATTACACCTCATCTTTGCAACTCTCTTCCTAAAGAAGTGCAACTGACACCCTTGTTATTCTGTTTTTGCTGCCAAGTAAATACTTTTTCATTTAGTACCTGCTTTTAGAACTATGGTTTTATTTGCTTTTTGCTGCTAGTTTTATTGTTTTTAATTGTTGTTTATAGTATCCTCCTATCCTCCTGACATCTGAAATCAACCTTACATTAGTTGATTTTATGTGATTTCACATGTTATTGTTTTACTATACTATAGTTATATTATAGTTTCTTTTTGTGTGCCGCCTAGACAGCACCTGGGCTACGGGGCCTCAAAAAAATACAATAAAATATCTCAAAGCCTCCAGCTTGCCTACCAGGCTAGATGGATAAAAGGTTAAACTTGATTTAAGGCAGTAGCCTATGAATAGGAGTATAACAACAGGAGCTATCATGTTTTTGGTACCCTCTTTCTCTCTCCATTTACTTCTTTCTCAATAAAATAAAATAAAATAAAATAAGGCAGGGGGGAGAATCCCCTTGGCATCTTTTTTCCCTTTCTCCTTAACATCCACAGAATTCTAAAGAACTAGTGAACATGGAAGCCTGTTTGCCCTGCCTAAGTTTCTAAGCTTTCAATTCCCCCTCAAAAACCAAACCAAACACCCTCTCATGAATTAGAAAAATCAGCAGCTCTGCCCTCCCAATTCCATTTTTCTTTGTGGACTCTCCTGAACACTGGAAGTTAAACTGTCACTTTTAGTTCTCCATTACAACCGACAGCAAGAGGTACAAGCCTATCTGTATATAATGATGTCTCAGTAAGCTTCGATACGACATGATGCATGTCTGTGTGTACTTAAGATTAACCATTTCCCATAGCTGGAGTCACTTCCCACAGGCAATGGAACAAACAGGGCATATGTGCGTGGGTGGCCGCACGGCTGTGAGCATAGGTGGGCGGGCATGTGGGAGGCCTGTAACAGCGCCAGGAGGCATGTGAGAGCAGAGGTTCGCAGCAAGACTGCCTCGCAAATGCGCCTTGAGATCCAGAGCCTGCCGGAGCCCTTGCACAACAGCTTTGTTTGTGTTCTTTGCCATTAATTGCTTCACAGCCAGGAAGGGAGGCCAAGGCTGCAGCTGGATATATGGGAAATGCAAACACTGTGCTGTGGGTGGATGAATAAGTTACCTTCCACTAGCTCTCCTTTGTCAAGGCAGGCTTTTGTATAGCACAGAACTCTTCCCTGGCCTAGACGATCTCCAAGAAATTGGTTTTTCCAAGCTCTCTGAACAGCTTTCTCCACTGCGGCACCTTTCTGATATGCCTTCCCCAGCCCCATATCTAAGAAGCTGACCCACGAGTCTACCACTAGTCCTGACTGCATGGCCTACGAGCAGTTCTGCAGGCTCTCACAGGAGTCTTTCTCATCCCTACCTGGAGGTACCAGGGGTTGATCCCAGAACTTTTTCCATGCAAGACAGGTGCTCTCCCACTGAGCTCAGGCTCCTCACCCAGCCTCTGCTCCCCTCTGTTTTACGTCTGCTGCTTTGTGCCCTGTCCTTATGAATATGAGGGGTCATGCAGGTTTCAGATCCTCTTCATGTTGTACATTAATTAACCACATTCAGGTGCATCAGAGGCACTTTGATGTTGAAACATGCATCATCCTTTTGGTGAGAAGATGCCCCAGTAGCTACTTCAGTTGCAAGAGGACTTTAATTAGCTCACATTTTTCAATGCACATGCATCACATTCATTTCCCAAGCTTTCTGAGGGAGTAGCTATGCTAGTCTCACAACACAATGCGAGCCAACACAACACAACAGTCCTATGGTATCTTATGGAGCAACACATTTATCCTGTCGTAAGTTTTCATGGACATTGTCCAGTTCCTTAGATGCATGAACTGTTATGTTCAAGTTGGTAGGTTTACAGACATAGGCTTGGGGACTGGGGGAGCGATGGGAGAAGGATTATAGAAAGTGACCTTAGGGGGAAATGAAATGCATAAAGTACAGACAGTGATTATACATTCAAAAATTATGCAAGGTTTCACGTTCCTGAGAACTGTTCACCAGGAAAAAAAGTGGGATAGAAGAAGAAACAAAGTACCCAGAGTTGGCCAGGTGTTATGGGTGCAGGGCCTGCATTTTAGACAGATTCATTTTCACAATGGAGATTTACAGTCTGAACAAATTGAATGGTGTTCAAAATATCAGATTACATTTAGTTCACAATTTGGGGGCAGGATCAATGGCTGCTTCTTGCTTTGGGCAAAACACAGGTTCTTGAGGCAGTGTAGTACAGAAGTACACAGAAACATGAGAATATTTGTATTGCAAATCACCAGGTGATACACTTTGGTCTCAATGGGTTTTTTTAACCTGGTACACCAGCTAAAATTAAAGGTTGCATAATTTTTGTAGAAATTGGGTTAGGCCTAGTAAAAATGTTGTCCAACTGTAAACTTCTGTTTGTTGGTTGCTCTTGTTCACATGGACCAACATGGGCTTTTAAAAATTACTTTCACAGTAGCTATTCCCCAAATTTGTTGGGTGATAACACAGACGTAATTGCATTGTAGAATTGATCAAAACCTGTCACGCAACTAAAAAAAAAAAAAAAGGCAAAAAGGAAGTTTCTTTTTATTCAAGCCCCAGGAAATATAGCTGAACTTTTTAATGAATTATTGATCATCATGATCACATTGCACTCTGTCTTTGAAGTTCTTTTCTTTAAGCATGGCCAAATTAAGGTCACAAAGAAAGACTCATGGGAGACTGAAGTATTCTTCCCTTGGTTTTTTAATATTTCAGATACTGATACCAGTGTTGTGTCTTTTCTTTCTTTCTTTCTTTCTTTCTTTCTTTCTTTCTTTCTTTCTTTCTTTGTATAGGGAGTAGGCTATTTTGGACGGGGCATTGCTGGCAACTATTGGTATACAGCTGATAGTTTGCCATCTTTGTTATGTGGACAGCTCTTGCTGATGAGTTAACTTTTTTGATGGGAAGACTGCCTACAAGCAAGAAGGAAGGCCTGTGATGAAGTGCCATTGTCCAAGACGACTTGTAAACCCTAGATTATACACAGTGGTTTTAAGTCAGTGGTATTCAGTTGTTTTCTAGAATTGTGCTGTAGTTGATTATTTCCCAAGCCGTATTTCATGCCCATCATGTGCAGAGAAAAATATAATATAAACACATATATGTAGATGCACTAGCAGTGGTGAGAAAGCTGTAGAACTCTAAGCAAGAAAATTGATTGCATTTGATTGACAGCAGCTGGAACAAAATTAATTACTTGGAGAATGTCAACGTAATTTCCTCTCCCTTGTCCTTGTGTGGTGTGGCGGCAAGAGAGCTGGACTGAGAAACCTAGAAGATCAGGGTTCTAGCCCCATGCAGTCACGAAGCTCACTATGGGGACTTTGGGCCAGTCACAGGCTCTCAGCCTAACCTCCCTCACAGGATTGTTGTTGTAAGGATGAAATGAAGCTATGTAAGCTGCCCAGGGTTCCTCACAAGAGGAAAATAGGTGAGATATAAATGCAAGGTAACTATAACAATAATCAAATTAGCCATTTGTATACAATGTTAGGGCTATTTATTAAACTACTTTTGCGGAGTCAGGTGGTCAGACTAAGATTTTTTTTTAAAAATCTGACTTCTCATGTCTTTTGACTACTTAGTCTGTAAAAGGAAATAGCAGATGTTCATAAACTCATGTTCAAAAAGCAGCAAATTACAAGAGTGGAAGACCAGTTGAAAATCTGGTTCATAGAATGGCTTCCTGTTCCCTGTTAACACTTATATAGAGTTAAATTTAGCTTGGGCCTTAAGTGTAAGCAAGAGGATTCTTGTCAACTCAGAAAGGGATGGGAAATTACTATAGCTGATTTGCTTACTTAAAGTGTACCTAATGGACAGGCATTTTTTCTGAGCTAAAACTAAAGATTCTGTTTGTTTGTTTTAAAATTCACATGCCATCATATTGCTGCGCTACCCAAGGAGAGCAGTCTAGGTTCATTAAAGTCAATAGGCCTTGTGTCATTCAACATGCAATGTGGACATTGAGAGGAGAATTAAGGGTTTAATTGACAAACTGGTCAAGTGATCTTATCATCAGTTACCATGTGAGACCAGAAATATATGATTCAGTTGGGGTTGTTGATAAAAAAAAAATGGTGCTGTTGATAAAGTTGCCTCAAAAGAAATGAATCTGTTCATTTCTGAATAGTATGACTAATAAATGTTATGCCTCTTAGTGTGTCAAGTATGAGCATATGTTTGAACAAGCTACTGAAGAGAAAATATCATCAATACACTATTTCCTTTATTGAAACTTTGATTACTATACATGGAAACAGGACATTGGCTATTTTATAATATACATTTAGAGATATTCTGCAGTTTTCTAAAAGAAGATATCAACCAGCCAGGTATGCAAGGAGAGGAATTGTATTCAGTGATACGCAATGCAGGTTCATAGGGCTTCGACTACAAGAGCTCAGGTAGCCACGTGAGGGAGGAGGCTGGTACTTCCTTTCAGCCTGCTGCCCCCCGCCCCCCTCTGCAAGAATGACTTACCTTACTGTGTTCTTTTAAGAATGACAACCAGTGGTGTAGTAGCAACGTTGGAAGTGACAGGCCCTGTAGGCACACCACCACGGAGAATCCGATGGATAATCGTGGCTAAACTTGTCAGAGCCTCTTCCCCTCAAAAATCAAACTTTTAACAACAACGGTGATGACAGTGACAACATAGGTCCAGTTAAGCGGTCATGGCAAAACATTACGACCAACTATATTTTATTATTTATTTATTAAAACATTTTTATGCCGCCCCATTCGCCGAAGCCTCGGGGCGGCTTACAACATAGATAAAACAATAAGTTAAAATATCCATATCAAATAATCTTAATTAAAACACACATTATAAAATAAGCCGCCCTGGCTATATGAATGAGCTGCAGACTCACATGGGCTCCCTACCTCCAGGATCCTATTTTGAGGACCAGGAGGAGGAGATCAGAAAGTTTTGCTTCTCTTTTTAAAGCAAGCACAGTTCCCAGAGTTCAGGATAAGGGGAAACTATGTTGTTTAAAACTGGAAATGTAATCTTGTGATCTCTTTCTCTGGCATGCAACAAAAGAAGAATGGGAGGATGGAGCATACAGATCGGGGCTTGTAGCTGCAAGTTCACATTAAAGGAATATGTGGATTCCCATACTATTTGAATCAGGCTTTCAAATGAATGCTTTTCTTCATCCATAGCAAAGGTGGGCAATGTTTTATTTCATATTTATTTACCTGTAAATTTAAAAGTTGCTGTTGACCAAGATGGGCCCCCCAACATGACTTATAGTTAATCATAGAAACTATACATGTATTTCTCTATCTGTCCATGTTTATAATATTATTTTGCTCTCTTGCAATCTTACTGAGGATTTGATCGTCACTCCTATCACTTATCCTTCTTTACAGTGCTGAGGTCAAGAGTGCTGGGCTCAGACCAGGAAAAGTGAGGTCCAAATCATGCATTCACTGGATGCTCTTGGACCAGTAACTTTCTCTCCACATAACCTTCCTCAATGGATTATTGTGAAGATAAAATGAACCAGGGAAACCATATAAAGGTAGTCCCTGGCTTATGGAAGAGTTCCATTCCTGAGACTGTCCTTAAGTTGAATTTGTATGTCAGATCACATGAATAACCCAAAGGTTTGTCATAGTATATGTATATATTTAACCTTTCTATGCATATAAAACACTTAAGAAACACTTTCATATTCACTAAAACATCTTAAATGCAATACAGCATTGTAATAATGATAATAATGCAGTAACAATAAAGTGACTACAGGTATTGGGGGGGGGGGGGGGGAGGGAGAGATACAGAGAGAATTAATGTGTATGTGTGTAGGCATACATTATTGAAAAAATTGTTGTAATTTGCCTCTTATGCCTAATTAAATGTATGTTTGAGCTTTATTGCCTTTCCATCTTTGATTTTAATGTAAGCTCAGTGGAAAATAACTTGGATCTTTAAAAGTGACTTACCAGTCCCTCATTATCTCCCAAAGTTCCCTGATGATGGGCTACCAGGGCAATATAGTCCAGTGCCTGCTTATTACATTCAAAACTCTTTAATCCATGGCAAATTAGACTGAATGAGCCCGTGTTCAGGGACAGAGCTAGCTGAGCATTTCTTGAGCTTCCAGTTCCAGTTCTTGATGGAGCACAAGGCTTATGTGGAAGAGGCAAATGTGTTGTCTAAGGTGTTGAAGAGCTCATTGGAGAAGGAAATAGATTTACATGACTGTGTCTAGGAAACTATGCGGACACTGAGAGACACATTGCCAAATGCGTCACGTAGTTCCCTAGAGATAGCCATGACTATTTCTAGAGAAAAGCTGTGAATATCTCCTGGGAGCTACACAGCCACTGATGATGCAGCACCAAAAATATTGTATAGTTCCCTAGAGATATTCACAGTTTTTTCCTAGTTACAGAGATTTCCTAGAGATATTCATGGCTTTTTGTTAGAGATATTCATATAAGGTTGATGGCAGTCCACATGTTGTCAGGATCTGGGCAGCTTCAGGGCTCCTCCTGCTGGTCAATCAGAATAACACCCCAGGTGTTGCAGGATTTGTCCCACACTCTACTGCAGCTGCCAGAGCCCTCATGAACACTACCTGGGAGCCCTGAAGGAAAAGCTATTTAAGAACTGGCTCTTCCTTCCAGAAGCTACCTCAACAACCCCCGTCTCCAGTGTATTGAAGCTTTCACTGTGTTTGGTTCCTGCTCCTGCACGTTGCTCCTGGATCCTATTCCTGTTCCAAGGTACCTACTCCTCCCTGGCTCTTGACTTCTGGCTCATGTTTGATCTCTCCCTTGCTTCCTGGACAGACTCCTAGTTTGACTTTGGCCTGTTTGATTCTGCAATTTGGATTTATGACTTGGACTGGTAATAGAATTCTGGCTTTGACCACCTTGCCTTGTTTCCAGGGTCCTGGTGCATTATCTGTTACACAGCTGCCCATGCCCTGAACTCTTACACACAATCACACCTGTTTGTAACCTGGGAACTACTTTTGATCCATGAAAAAATGTCAAAATATGAAAATCTAACAACTAAATTTGATAATATTCTATAAATATTTTACAATCTTTCAAGAAATGTGCAGTTGTAAAACAAACACTTTTTGTTTTAAAAAAGCTAGATGTATAAACAAAACACAAAGCAAGCAGAAAATGGTCTTATTTAGAAGGTGGCTGATGTGTAAATCAATCAGCATTTTTGAAAACCATGTTGCAGCAGGAGACAAGGGGACACGCAAACCTACTGAAACAAAAGATATCAGTGACAATGTGAAAAAAGATAGAGCATACTCAAAGTGAAAACAGCCTACCCATATTTAGTAATGAATATTGCTCCCCTATGTAGTAATGAAACATGTTTATTTATTATGTATTATTACATTAATACCTTGCCTTTTTTTCTTTCTGAGGAATGCAAGGCAGCTCAAATAATTTTCCTCCTCTTCCTCTCAATCTTATCTTCACAGAAACAACCCTATGAGGTATGTTGGGCTGAAAGTCTGTGACTGACCCAAAATCACCATTTGGGTCCATGGCTAAGCAGAGACTAAAACCCAGATCTCCTGGGTCTCAGTCCCACACTCTGAACCACTGCACCCCACTGGCTCTCTCATATGAGATATCAGGCTTTCCAAGAGTGGCTTGGAGTCATACATTTAACTAGATCACTGTAATCCACATATATTCTAAGTCAAACCCATGATGGTTCTTCCCCACTCCCCCCCCACCCCACCTCATACACAGTATGGCTGAAGAAAAGGAGGGAGGGACTGTATTCTTCACATAACAGAAGACTTCAATTTTCCAAGCTCAAGTTCCCTTCTAGGTTATTTCATCGAAGTAGCAATGCCGAGATGCCTACACTAACTTTCAGGGAACTAGAACTCATGAAAGTAAAACATGTGCACCATTTTTCTCCACTCAACTAAATCTATTTTTTTTCCTAGCAGAGATCCTATTACCATGAATGGAACTATCTGACCTTTGAAAGGAAAGCAGATTTGGCTTTCTGTGAGAATTTTCTCTACATTTATTTTAACATTTCCCATTTTCACAAAGTCTTATAGTCTTGAAGGGGGGAAAAAAACTTTATACTTGGTAATTTACCACTGTGAACATTCCAATGTGTTCAGGCTTGTAGCTGGAGGCAGTGCAGTGGAAAAGATGATGAAACACTCAGGAAAAAATGATGGCACATACTGGATTAACTTAATCTCTGATTAAACTATTACGTGATTGTATTCACTGCATTCTTCACCAGATAAGTGAATATTTGGAGTGCGTATATATGTGTTTATATGTACGCACAGTAGAAAAAATATCTGGATCTTTATCATTTAACAGAACCCTGTCCCGACATATAAATACATAGAACAAGGAAGCTATGTCCAGTTGTGTCAGAAAAGGTGTCTAAGCAAGAGAAGGACCTTCCTTAATAGAGGACAACTGCTCTGATTATTTTTGTCAGAGTAACCATTACACAATTTAGTGTTTCGTTTCTGAGGACTGTTATTCACAAGTGTCTCAGATAGTTGTACATCTAAGTATTTATTAATCAACTGCAAATAAGGGAGAAGGAATATGATCCAGTATGAATGCACGTGAAACTGCAAAACAGGCAGGCGTAAGAGGGCAGGAAGGAGGGTGAATGAGGCATGATTGAACACAGGGCAGAAAGCAGAAGAAGACCAGCTAGGGTGCCAAAGGTTCCATAGAAAGTGAAAGGAGAAAGTAATTTTGTGTATGTTTATTCAGAAGGAACCCCCACTGTGCCCACTGCAGCTTGCCTTCTAGGAAGCGCTTTTGGGAGTCTCTTTGAATTGCAGAGAAGCACAGCTGGAAGGAAGTGAGCTGCAAGCCACACAAGTGTTCAAGCCCTCTCCGTGACAGAAGAGGAACCAGCAGTGGTGGGAGAGTCAAGAAGAAGGACCTGCAAACCCACAGTGTGCTAGTAATCGGCCTCCTTACTTTCAGTTTAGAGCTACCATTGGGAATGCTGCTGTACAAACAACCCCTGTACTGATCTCTCTAAATGCTTATATATTGCTTATATTTACATAAGCATATAAACACTCACATGCTTCCATAGTGTTCCTTCCCCTCCAAGAATGGAGGAGCCTGTGTCCCACTGCGTGAACATTTTGCTACTACTGGCTTAAGTTTATCTTTCTTATCCAGATGTGCCAAAAGCAGTAGCCATATGAAAAAAGTCTGATGCATTGATGCAATAACTGCATTTATTTACACCTGTTGTGTATTGATTGCTTATACACATCCCATACAGTAACAGCTTAACAGTGTCTGGTATTTCAGACAAATGCAATCCACCTCCAAAAGAAAGAAAGACCCTATCTAAACTCTAAACTAGGATTGCTGAACTTATTTCAACCCATGAGTCAAATTTCATTTTGGAGACTCTGTCAGGGCCCACATTCCAGTGTTGAATGGAGTCAAAGGTAAAAGAGATGTGGCCAAAATAGCATATTTTAGCTCAAAACTCTCAAAGTCAGTAACTAAACCTCAAGACATATTTCAACATTTTAGAATGGAGAAAACACTGTGCAATAGCTAGGAAACCACTAAACAACCGTGATCAGTGGAAAAGAAGGTGGACCGTCTGATAAGTCCCAGAGGGCTTTACTGGGACTCCAGGAAGGTTCGAGTCTTTATCTCCAAAGAAAGAGGGAGAACTCATGGCAAGTTTAGAGCCAAGCACAGCTTTAAAGTTACACTGATTCTATGACTGCTTGTTTGTTATACACATTTGTTTATAGCATTAAAGCCTAAGACCAATTTGGCATGCAATATTAATTGCTTGTTTTGAACTATGGTTCACAAACAGGGTTGCCTAGTAGAAATTTAAACAACACAAATTCCAGGCATTAGGATAATGCTGTATAAAATAGCATTAATTGTTCTTAAGCATATGTTCATGAATGTATGGGGCATACGCTGTTTTGCTTCCTTTTGGTTGTTAAACTGGGAGTAATTCAAGATACGAGAGTCACACATAATGTGTGGTCACTTATGTGATTTATGCAGATGAAATGTGAAAAGGCTCTTTTTTCTAACTTTGCAACATAGAGATTTGAGCTCTGCAAAGATACTTACAGTGAATTTCTAAATATGTTTCTTCAGAAACACATTTCTAGTTGATTATTATATGTATGACTTACTGTTTTTTCTGCAGGGAGCTCAAAACACTACAGTCCTATGAAGAAGATTAGGCCAAGAGTCAGTGACTGGCCCAAAAGTCATCCAGTGAGTTTCATGGCATCCAAGTCCCAGTCCAACAAACACTCTGAATGCTAGACCACACTGACTCATAGGAATTTACGTCTATTCTTTCTCGTGAGTATAGAAAAGTACCTTTTATGAAGTGAGAACATTCATGCATTTGTTCGTTTTTACTTGTTGACTGTAAGCAGCCCTCTAAGGCTTCAGACAAGGGTCTTTCCTAGCTCTTTCTGAAGAGGTGAGGGTTTGTGATCATTTGAAGATAAAACACATACACTCTGCTGCAAGTAGTGGCCTTCTACAGATTTGCTACTAATTCAGTCCATCTAGCTCAGTACTGCCCAAGGTACTTGGCAACAGCTCTTCCGGATTTCAGATAAGGAGACCCCTCCTGGAGTTGGTAGAGATTGAACATGGGGACTTTGCATGTCAAGCATTTACAAGAGTGCCAACCCTAAGCATGCTTAAAATAACCGATTGAGCAATTTCGTACCATGTCTGACATAATCAGCTTGTAGTGGTTCAAATGAACGAAACTCCCAACATTACCTTGTACTTATGAATTGGTTCCACAGAGTGATTTGAGCCCTGTCTTTCTTTCCCCCAATCATAAATATGACCATAAATAAAACTTGATTAAAGCCAACAGTAAAACAAATGCATGGAAACACAATTAAAAACACAACAATAATAGAGTAGAATCTGCAACCTGGCAAGCTCATGTTATATACCAAAGGCTTGCTTGAATTGAGATGCTTATATTTGCTAGCTGAAGGACAGTAGAGAGGAAGCAACTTTAGTTGCCCCTGGCAGGGAGTTCCAGAGCACAGAAGCACCTATCTGAAGGTGCTTTTGAAAAGACCTTTTCGTGTTACCACAAAATCTGCCTCTGAAGGTGATGATCTTGGAAGAAGGGTCTTGCCTTAAGGTAGGAAATCCCAGGCAGGCTCATATGAGAGAAAGTAGCTCTTCTGGAAGTCTGGTTCCAAGTCATACAGGGCTTCATGGATCATAACACACATTTTGAATTTTGTCCAAAAGCTGACCATAATGAGTCCTAGTCAGCAGTGTGGCCACAGCATTCTGGACCAGCTGAAGTTTGTTTGTTTATTCGATTCATTTATATACCACCCAATAGTCGAGCAGATATCACTAAAAAGATACTGAAGTTTTTAACAGTTTTCAATGACAACCCCAAACAGAGTATGTTAGAATAGTCCAAAGAGGATACAACTCAGGCATCATTAACTCTGGCCGAATCAGATATCCCTAAGAGTGGGCACAGTTGGTGAACTGTTAGCCATTAAAAAGCAGAAACAAAGATAAATTTCCTTTCAAATCTGGAACATTGTTTATTTCACTTTGTAATGGCTATGTAATAGTTTGTTAAAAGCAGCAAAACTTAAAATAAATCACCAACACTGAGTAATAAATCACATTAAAAATCTATTATCAACAACAGTGATGGACTCCGTGCGGTAAAGAACATAAACAATTTACAAGGGGAAATTGTTGCTACATAATTTTAACTGGATGTTGTTTGAAAGAAGGAAACATGATTGCTGAAAGATAGTCATTTATTTATTACACATCCAATTTCTGAGAAATATCAGAAAAGCAGGAAACCACAACAATTCATAGCCTAGGGCAGTTATAGAAAATTGCCAAAGGCCAGTTGGTTTGTAAGGTATGTTTAATATTGGCAGAGATGTAATTGAAAGTACTACTGTTAGAGCTAAATACCTCCTGTTTTTGGAAGCATGCCAAAAGGCCAAGAATTATTTATATTTAATGCTACCATCTTAAAATAATCTGAGCTGCTTCTCAGTAGCTTTGGTAAAGATAAAAAGGTATCCTCAGACAGCTGCCACCAAATTTTGTCTCAAGCTATATCTAAGGGGAATTATGCAATTGTTTCCTGATCTGCTCCAACAAAGCATTTAAGAAATATTTAAGAATGGAAAATAATTGTTTTATTAGACTAAAGGCATTTCTAATGACAGTACTGTTTCTACACAGCTTTAATCATTTATTAGCAATAGTTTTAGGCCAGTATTGCTACCCAGTCCCAAGTTGCCAAGACAGGCTTACAATGGTACTTTCTGAAGTAGTCTTCAAAGCCAGTCTAATTTGTACTACACTAGCCTAATGTGAATGTTACCAGGATGCAGAGAATGATAATTTGACTACTGTCCAAGGCCAGCCCTACTATTACAGAGAGTGAGGAAACCACCTCAGGTAACTGATTGGAAGAACAGCAAATTATTATTTATTTACTTTATTGATGTTGCATTTTAAAGCCAAAAAAAGGAGTGGCTGTAGCATCTTTTGTGTCATCTTACCTGTGTTTTATTTTGAAAACATACAGCCTGCCTGATTTTCAAAAAAGGAACTCAAGGTGGCTAAGAAAACCAAAAACAGCTCATAGCATTTCAAAACAATGTCTCATTTCTCCCATTTCTAACTCATTGAAAAGCCCCACAACAATTACACACACACAACCAACCAACTATAGCAACAGCCAAAAACTCAGCTCAGAACTTTTTCAAAGCCAAGTTTTTCATTGCCAGTGAAAACAATGGATTATCAGTACTGGTGGATCTCAAGAGGCAAAACATTCCACATGGTCGCTGCACTATCAAAAAGGAAAAAGGAAACCCCACCTCATGCAGCTTCTCACTGTACTCCATGGGGACAGAAAAATAAGAAAATAAGAGCATAAGAAAATGAGAGCTGTGCTTGACCAGACGAAGATCCATTTAGCTTAGGATTCTGTTCACACAGTGGTCAACCAGCTTCCTATGGGGAAACCATAATTAGGACATGAGTGCAACAGTACCTTCCACCTATGTTCCCCTGCAACTGGTCCTGGAGGGAGCATATAGTCATCAGAAGACCTCTGACAGCCTTCTCCATAAATGTGTCCAACCCCCTTTAAAGCCATCCGAATTGGTGGTCATCACTGTATCTTGTGGTAGTGAATGCCATGCTTTTAACTATGCACTGTGTAAAGTGTCTTAGACAGTAACTAGAGTGTGTGGAAAGGAAGGAATGGAAACACGTGCTCCTTAAGCTGCCCAGGTCCCAAGCTGTTTGGGCCTTCTGATATTAAACCTTTGATGTGACACACCTTGATTTGGGGAAAAGCTGCTCATCTTGGACAGAATAAGGACCTGTGCCGGTACTTTGAAAAGTGTTTTGAGGATTTCAATGTGGAGCCAAGATTTAAAGCCCTCATAGCCAGCTCTAGATTTGAGGAGACCAGAATATCTAAGAGGGTCTCTTCTCTGGTGGATCCCTAAGCAGGATAATTGGTAATTATGTTCTTCCAGTTGGAGCTGGGCAACTGCAATTTTAATTTTCGCACTGTGCCCTGGAGTACTTGATGTACCATTGCTCCAGGGCATTCTGTGAAATATTTAGCAGGGAGGCTTCTTAAAACACAGCCTGGGTGTATGGTCATGCACTTCAGGATATGACACTGTAATCAGAGACAGCTGCAAACACACAACCTGATATATGACTTACTTCTATACAGCTTGGGACTGTAATACCTGTCAGAGCATATCTCCCAATCCCAATCAACCAGGGCACTAAGTTCAGCTTCTGGGGTCCCTGGGTGCCAACCCCTTGAGAGGCTCAGAGGTTGGCAACTAGGGGGGAAAGCCTTTTTTGTGGTGGCCCCCCATCTTTGGAATGACCTCCCTGCTGTGGCCCACATGGCACCAAATTTGCTACCTTTTCAGTGCCAGGTCAAGACAGTCCTCTTCATGGAGGCCTTTAAAGCCCCCCCTCCCCCCGCCAGTCATTCAGAGGCCTGACACAATTAGTCAGGTGCCTTTTATTCTTCCCCAGGTCTTTTACATTGTCTTTATTGTCCCTTACTGTTTTATGCTATTTTAAGTTAATTTTTAACTCATGTTACTAGTTTTTACCTATTGCATTTTATTGTTTTTATACCTTTTATAACCCACACAGAGCTTTTATTTATAAATAAAATACCAGTTTTTGAAAAATACTTTGCCAGCTGAATTCATTATGTAGAACTTATTATACTGTGCGAGGTGCTAAACTATGTTTTCTACTTAACATTTATTTCTTTGCAAAAAAAGTTAAATAAGTGCTAATGAGAGGTAGGTGGGGGAAGAGGCACTCACCTGTTGTAATCCTTTGTTGATCTAATCTTTGGTGCTAATTAAAAAGCTTTGCACTTGATTTGCAGCTTTTTCTTGCATATTTCTGCTTCACACAGTTCTCTGATACCTGTTCCAGTGGAGTCTCCTATTACGCGGAATGACACACTTGTAACACGAGATAGCACGTATGTTGAAGGAAAGGCAGCAAAACTAGTCCGTGGCACTAAAGTTGAACAGGGCAGGGCTGAAACATTAAAATGGCATACAGCATGCTGGTTAGCATAAGAATGTACTGGGAAAACACTGTGATAAAGAGCTAATGATGAACTATGCCCAGTTTCCAGCACAGACATTAAGTGGAGCCACAGATATTTGTTAGGCTTAATTGCTTTGAGAAAGCTGCACAGCCTCAGTGATGGTATGTGTGACCAGCTGCCAGGCACTGTGGTTCCTTGAGATTAGGATGCTTGGCATTTTTTGGCTGAAGTTGATCACCTTTTCTAACCTTTGCCTCCCAGGAAGGCGCACTAACTTCTCTATACTCACAGGCTTTTAAGCAGAGGGGGAAAGGCTCTGTATAACATCTGTGCCAAGGAGCTTCTTTGGCTTTTTGCTTGGTACCAGGAAAGTTTGTCTCATCAAGAAGCTCCATGACCAAAGGGACATGTGTAAGCCTGTATTTTTCTGGTTTACTGATAATCTACATTCTCATTTCATTCCACATGTATATAATAAATTTTATTTATTTATTTATTAAAAGTGTTTGTATGCTGTCCTATTATACAAAGTCTCAGGACAGCTTAGAATATTTAAAAGAACAATTAATACAACAATTTCTAAGAAATAATAGAAGCAGAACAAAATAATAAATCACAAAGCAAACAGAGCAACTGAATATATCATATTTGACACCGTGGCTTTGTTTCTTCCTAGGTTTCTGTAAATCAGAAATGAGGCATCTTGGCTTGACTGGACCCCCTGGAGTGAAAACAAAGGATATCTGCATTTTTGTTTCTAAAAAGTAATAGTCTAGTGAAGAGTAGCAAGTCACATCAAAGAACTGAATCCTTCAAAGCTAAGAATTCAAAGAACTGTAGCCCTTTCAGGGCTACTGCAGGACATTTTGCTGCCTGTGGTAGAACATCAAATTAGGCTTCTAAGCTGAGCCCTTCTCTCTACACACACCCCAATCAAGCCCAACCAAGTTATTTTGGCACCTAAGGCAGACAATCTCACAAGTGGCTGGCAGTCAATATACAAAAATAATAAATCAATAGCTAACAATTTGCTGCTTTTTCATGAGATCAAAAATCTCTGCCTAGGATCAGCACTCCCCACGACCCTGCTTTGTTTATTACCCTGCTTTTTTTACAACAAACTCAAAGGAGCTTACATTTTTCTCCTCCTGCTGCTCTCAATCTTATCCCCACAACAGCAACCCTGTGAGGTAGGCTGGGCTGAGAGTCTGAGGCTGGCCCAAGTCACCCTGTTGACTCCATGGCCGAGCAGGGACTAGAACCCAGATTGCCTGAGTCCCAGACCCATGCATTTAACCACATTATCCCAGTTGGTTTGTTTAGAGAAGAGAAACAACAAAAAACAGCCCTAAAGTTTATCATTGTGTTGACAGGGAGCCTGCTGTTATACATAGGCAGGGTTATTCACATTTTCTTATTTTTTTCTTATTTTTGGACAGGGCTGCTGTGAATTCAACAATTACCTGAGGCATAGACACAGTTGCTGAACTTTTCCTGTACTATTTCTCCTGTGCAAGAAATATCTTTACTTGCTGGATTACTGATTATCACCTAACTGTTAAAGGCCTGTTAGATGGGCCTCAGTTGGTGAGCCCTCCCATAAACAAAAAATAAAAAACATTTCCCCCCCACACATGCAGATTAAAATCTTTTTATGACTTCTCTTTGGCTTTCAACTGCTGAAGGCCTATATTCAAAAGCTGAGGTAAAAGCTTCCATGTTAAATGAAACTTTTTACTCATGCATGTTTTGATTCAAGCAAGATGTGCCTCTGAAATACACCATCAGCCCAATAAAAAAGCTACATTTTACCTGGTGTATGTGGGGTCTCTAAAAGTTTATCATTATTTTATGATCGTACAAGAACAGTGTAGGGAGACTCTGCACTTCTGGGCTCTCAGACATTCCTGACAGCATCAGAGGCCTGTCAGTAACTGTCAAAACATGCAGCATGTCTTGGTTCGCAGTTGCTGCCTAATCAGGCAAGAAGGGAAAAAAGAAAAGAATTCATTCTAATATGTGTGTGGGCTGATGTATGCAAAAGAAATTAATATTAAGTAAAACATACTGCATGCACAGATAATGAATGTGAATGTGCACATAATGTATTCATATATGCATAATTCCCCACCAACAATGCCAAAGGCAAGAGTGAAAATTAACAGGGAAGAGGAAATGCTGAAGGATACTTAGTTGGTTAAATAAGAAAAGATTGTAAGTGAGAGATTCAAAACACTCCAAACAGTTGGTGGAAAATGGATCTTACCAAGAAAAAAGAAGATATACTATGCCTATCTTCACCTAGTGAAGATAGGCATAGTATAAACTGGGAATTCATGGAGCATTCCTTCACCACAGGGTGGAGGCAATATGGCTCCATAGTCAAAATGGAAGGCATGCAAACTGTAGGCTGGCTCAGCTTGCAATTTCGCTTCTGCTCCATGAGAAGGATACTGCACAAACATCCATGGCTTTAGCTATTGATTCATCATGTATTATTAATTCCATTTTTATATTACTCAGTTGCAGAAACTCTGTAGGCAGTTATATTTTATGAATTAAAGACTCAGAAGCACACTGCCTAACAGACAGCCTCTCCCTACATGAATCTACCCATATACTATACCCATAATCTAAAGTCCTCCTCGTGCTTCACCGCTGAGGGACCTCAGAAGGCAACAGTGTGGGAAGAGACCTTCTTGGTAATCTGTCCCCCTCCCCACCATGGCATGATCACCCAAACAAGGCTCACATGGCACCAACATCTTTTCAACACCAAGACCCTCCTTAGCTTTCAGGTATTTGGCAGCATTTGATGAGGATATTTTTTAAAAAATTGAGTCTTGGATTTTTTAGTAATGACTGTTAAAAAAATGGGACAGTGTGTCAGTGTTTAAGTGCACATTGATTATGTAAACACCCAGAGACCTTTGGCTGTTGGGTGGTATAGAAATGTGCAATAAAGGATATGAGTGAGAAGTCTTTTGCAAAACTGCTTGTATGTGTGCATGTTCGTTCAGGTTCTTGTGCTCTCAGGGGCCCCATCCTGCAAGCACACTCTAGCACTCTGACAAGGAAATTCCAGATCAGTAAGATTTTTTATTAGAGCAAATCCCACAGCATAAACTTAATAGCTATGGCCTTCAGAAATCATATCATTGAAGGTATTTTGCTATAGAGTATTGTAAAAATTCCACAAAGAAGACTGGGTGGAAGGGGCCAACCTTCCACCCCAACCTAATAAGGACTGGAGCTAATTCCTGTTGCTCCTTAGCTGAGAGAAAAATTGGGTCTAATTCCTGCTGCTCTTGTGGCAAGGGAGGGGATCCTAGAAAAAGGCCTGACCTATGCAGATACCCTAATAGCCCTCTAAACCAATTTTGCAATTGAGTTGGAAACTTCCAAGGTGTTGTGAGTCCTGGCCTTAGGATCTGGGAAAGATCAAAGCCCTATTGCTTGTGAGATGAAGGGATGCTTGAGCGGACCTGAACCACAACACACACCTCCACAGAGCCCAAGGACCAAAACTGCCCTTATGTAAGACTTCCTGGGTACTGTGAATCCACGCTCTTGACAATAGGGTCCCAAACAAGTTCAGACCAGTATCAAAACATAGGGATTCCACTGTCCAAAGCAAACACTTTTGAGATCTCTATGCTTCCTGGGCCAAGGCATAGGAAGGCCCAGAAGTCAGAAATAACCCCAAGTCAAGCAGCTCTGGATTCCTTGACTATGAAGATACAAAATCCATAGCCTGTAATGATGTAGTCTTTTGAGGCCAAAGAGAAGAAAGTCCAGGCTGGTTCAAGTCTATGAACACAGTGGCCATGCAAGGTTGGGCAATGATAGATCCAAACAGAGAGAGATGCATACAAAGAAGATGAGAAATGTTCCTAGCAAAAGTTCTGGAAGCTATGCACAGCCTTCAAAGCAAAGCTGGGTCCATACTGACTCTCCTCCAACCCCTAATTAAAAAGGCAGCTGGGCCATCCCCAGGGCCTCTATCCCAGCTGCGTGCTTCCCTGCTACTATTCAGGGTGAGGCTTCAGTTTGAGAGACTGCAAAGCACCCTTCCCCTCTTCTTTTAGATTGCCTGGAAGGATGCCAGCTTGCTTCTCTGCACAGTCAAATTTGCAGCCTGGTGAGGCAGACAATTTGACCCTCACATGCTTTCCCCTGAGAACTCTAACTGAGATACTCCCCTTTGCATCTTGACTATGCCCAAACCTTCCAAACTACTGCTAATCAAATTCTGGCCATGAACGAGAAGGCACTCTCTATTAGACACTAAGCCCCTGCAGTGATCTTGGTGACATCATTGGGAGTCAAGAGCTAGCTGTGTGCTTGTTTCCAGAGCTCAAGCCTTGAAAGTTTATTAAAAGTTAAGGCAGTAAGGTTTCCAGCGGCCCTGCCCTCACTGATAGTTGATCTGGAATAAAACCACTGAAGTCAATGGACTGAGTTAACAGATATGAGCCATTTAACAACCTTGCTCCACTTCCAGTTTGGCAATGAGTAGAGCGATGAGAATTCTAGGCATATCTAATATTTGTACGTACATTGTGCAGACTTTTTAAAGGATGGATGGGATTGTCCGCTTGTTGTTCGGTTGGCTTTCAGCATTTTCCTAAAATGGAGATACTTTGGTCATTATTGCTGTTTTTCAAGACTCAAGGATCAGTTTTCTTTACATTGTGATTATAGAAATGTAGAATACTCAGAGGAAATGTAGCCTAATCAATAGATTGCTAGAATGGAGGTAAGTTCAGGCCATTTGAAAGGAGTTAAGTTCCCAGCTTGATTTTTAGATTCACCCTTGGACCCTGCTAAAGGAAGAGAACCCACAGGAAGTTTCACTGAAGGAAGGAAATGAGGTGGTAATTTTCTCCAGTTCCTCCTTCCAGTTCCCAGTGCCACCTCCCACATTGATCCAGAGTGTCTCTCAGTCCTCTGGAACAGTGTGGACATGATGTTTGTGGCTCTAGGGTCAAATAAATTTGCAACCTTTTCTCCTTCCTCCAACAGCAAAAGAATTCCACTGAGCCCAAATCTGACTTCAAAACAAGAGGTTTTTCACCCTCAACTAAAACTAAGCCTACATGTGGACAACTGCATCTGCTCACATTTAACCCATTTCACTGTAACTTTTGTGTGTTTCCTTTTCCATGTTCAAATCTTATATGGGCCTTCTCCAACCATTTTTGTGAGCCACCCAGAAAGCCCCCCAGGCTATAGGGCAGTATACAAATGCAATAAATAAATAAACCTAGACAACAAATCACACTGAAGGAGACACAGGATGATTTCTGGATGGGCCTAGGTGATAGGTGTGAAAGGATGATTTGAAACAAGGGAGTAGAAAGATTTAAAAGGTAACAAAATTACTTAGCCCAAAGGAGAGGAGGGGCTAAGATCAGATAGCACAAGGTGAGAGAAAAGGCAGGATGGCCAAATACTGACTCAATGACTTCCTGATTGTTAATTGACAAGCTTGGCGGAACAAAATGAGCCTATTGTAGCTCACCAGGGGCAGGGCTGGATTGGGAAGAAGGGCCGGTGTTGGGGCAGCACAGAGTAGGCAGGCGGAAAGATTGTAACCTCCCAGTACCCCAGCCAATGAGGGGAAAGGAGGAGGGAGAAGCAGCCAGGAGCAGGGTTCAAAAGGGGTGTGTGGACATGTGCTCAGGTGAACAGGAAAATGGGAAGGAAACCATTTTTTCTGTTCCCTTCATTGCAATAAAGTTCTAAAAAGAACTCTGCATGCTTGGAATATTTTTCTCTTCTGTCGGAAAGGAAAGAGTGTTCATAACATAGGCAAGTATGAATTGATAAAGGAGGGTGAGGTAAGGAGAAACTCCAAGTAACATGCATAGTTTTAACTGATAAAGGTAGGAACTTAAGCAAATGTTAACTGGTAGAAATAGTTGCAAGCTGGTGTATTAAGTAGACCTGCACTGTGGCAAATTAGAGCCAACCAAAGTAGAGCTTCTTTGTGGGAAGCTATGTAGATGAAGTGAAAAGTTTGAATGGGACTCTGCACATGTGAGGTGCAGGGAATGTTTATTTTGCAAAATATTTATTTTTACTCTTACTCCCCTTTTGGTTCATGCAAAGTTAGAACTTCATTGTGGCCAACAACAGCAGTATCCATGCTGGCTAGGAATACCAGGAGTTGAAGCCATCTAGGATATCTGGAGGACATCAGGCTGGGGCAAGCTGTTTTAGATTATGTGGGACCAAGAATTATAAGGCCATGTGCATTGATATAATTAAATCTGTACATGCCTATACCAATGTTTTTCTTTCTTTCACAGGCAGACACATGACTACCGAGATGCTAAAATAGTAGTTTGGATCCAGATGTAGTCATACCTGGAGTATACCTATAGAAATCAATGGAATTTGAGATAGTAATGACTAATTTAAGCCTCAGTAGCTCCGCATTAAGCATTCATAAATATGGATCCAACCTCATCAATGTTTTGGAGTATCTGCACTGCAAGAGTTCAAACTGCCCCAAATATGGAGGGAAAGCATCTTAAGGATGGAATTGAACCCTGACAATTTTGAGATTAGAGTAGAAGGGCTGTCTATCAGTCTGCTTAAATTAAAAGAAAGGCATGTCTGCTGACAGTTGTATGGAGTACTGTGTTACACCTGCCTGCAAACTCACCACCCCCAATCTGCCATTTGGGGAAGTTGCTGGGAACTAACAATATCCCACTGTTGCCACAGGCATTTGCAAAGGATGTTTGGGAAAACCTGGATCCAAAGGCTGTGCAGGGTAAGTATGATGCAGGCTATTTTGAAAAGCTAGCCCAGGCCTGAACAACAGTGGCTGATCATCAAATGCAGCCCACTAAACATGTCTTCTCCTGCAGCAGCTGCCCACTAAATGGCTGACTCACCTCCTGTTTTAGCTGCTTCCTGGGACCCTTAGGCAGCACTAGGCTCCATATCTATCCCCAGTTCTTTCCCTTTTCTTTAAGAAAAACTGAGCTTATGTGGTCTGACATCTGTTGGGAAAATTCAGATAAATCTTGGCAAAAACGGGTTGCTTATATGTACTTTTGTGTTATAAAAATGCCTACGCCCCTCTCTCAGAAAGCACCCAAAATTCCAGGCCAGGTTACTGTTTAGCATTTTCTGTTACTTTAAGATGTGGGACCTGAGAACTTCCCCAAGAACCTGCTGGGGCTATTGCTTTTGCTGATCAGTAAGCTCTGATAAGGTTGCCAGGTTAACAGCATTGCAATCACCCTTATTTGCATGCCAAGACCCATAATAATCCCTGTGCCTCAGTGATCATTGTATTAATATCCTGCAATCAAAAGCTATTGTACTGAGCCCCCTCTGCAGACCTCTCACCTTCTTCTGCCTGTGTTCCCCTTATTTTGTCAACTGCCCATCTGCTGGGCCCATGTGACTCAATCTCTAAAACACTCTGTATATGTTCTAAAAGCTTGTAGTTGGCGGTGAGAACCACAAGTAACTGCAGGGGTCCCGAGTGATCTTTCAGTAAACTGCGAGGTTCAAGGCGAAAGGGGTCTTTCCTCCTGAACCCAGGTATCCTGTCTCAGGGCTGCCTTCAACACAAACCTTGATAGCTCAAGGCTATGCCTTGCAAAACCACGCTGACAAGGAGAAGTCCTGTGCCTCCTTCCTCCTCAAAAAACAAAGCAACCCGCGGCTTTATCCACATACCTTCACTGTGCTTAGCAGCCATTTGCGTGCGTTGTAAGTGTCCGTCCAAAACGACTGTGGGGAGCAATGCGATTCCACCTACACGTGCACCACTCAGCCTCCTCCTACGCGCTTGTTCCTGAGTGACCCGATCAGGCAGTGAACACAAAAAGTAATACAAGAACAGGCCTGCCTGCCTGCCTAGGATCCCGTGGGTGTGCAACACAGCACTTTTGAAGCAGCTGAACTTAAAATGTATGAAGTGTAAACTTTTAATGGCACATAAATGAGTCACTGCAGGGCTTCAAAATGTGTTAAATATGATGCACATGCTAATTCATCTTGTTTCAAATGGCCTGAAACTCATTTGTTGGGGAAATGGTGTGTACATGTATTCCGAACAGGACTTTGCAATTAATACAGAATTGTTGAAAAAAGAGAATAGGAGAGCTTTTCTTGCTTTCTGGATGAACAGTTAGGAGATGTCCCTAGTATCTTTAGGAAGGTTTCAGAAAGCAGACCATCAAGTTTTTTAAAATGGCATTTTTGCAAAGGAAGAGAGCGAAAATGGAAAATGAATAACTGAATTTATGTGGATTCATTGCCACCCCCTAGGCAATTATATCTAATTTTCAAAAGAGAAAGCAGCAGTTCTAGTGTCCCAGAAATAAGGAGAAATTAAATTGCATACATTTTAAAGACATAATAGACTATGAAATAAAAGTAAGATATTTAAGACAGCAAGCATAATTCAATTAGCGCCACTTAGGAATGACTGAATTGGTAAAGGGTTTAGCTGATTGGTTTGAATGTGTGACCCATTTCAGGATCTAGATAGCAGAGCAATGACAATTTTCAGGTTAATACTATTTTCATTGTGCTTTTTAATGTTGGAATTTTTTTCACATATATTATTGCAGCAATCAGTACAAAAGTGCTGTAAGTATTAAACATTGATCAGTATTTTCCCATATTGCAGAATGGGAGCAGAAGAAAGGAGGCAGTGGCTTGCATTAGACCATGGGTCCTCAAACTACGGCCCAGGGCCTGGATCTGGCCCGCCATGCCCATTTAGCCCCACCATGCGTGCGCACCACCGCCCACCTTGCCCTGCACGCAGGGAGGCAGCGGTTTGCTCACTCAGAGAAAACGATCTCCAAGCGAGCAAGCCGATGCCTCATGCGCCCGCCTCACGGCGCGTTCCTGCCCCCGCCTTGCCTCTCGCCGTGCGTCCCGCCTCAGCCCACGTGCCAGCCCACGCACACCACCAGCACCACCTTTCCATCCCGCACCCAGCACCAGGACCTTTCAACTGGCCCCCTGGTGAAAAAGTTTGAGGACCCCTGCATTAGACCAACTGATGGTGACTTGATCTTGTGACTTCCTCCTCTTATCTCCCGCCTAGGTCAGCAGAGTGTACATTACTGAGAGGCACAGAAGGCTGATTCTCTGTGTGGATCTGCTTCTTCAGAAGAACAGATCTGGCCATTTTAAATGAAAAGCTTCCATGGTTTGTGGGTCATAACGCCCATATTCTGAGGTGTGCTGTACTTTCCATATACACTGATTTTTCTGGCCTGGTGAGTAGGTATTAATGGGTGATTTATAATTTCCCCTTGGATGTGCTAAATTAGTTTTGCAGGCCTTTTGCAGAATACAAAATGATCTAATATTTATCTGTTTTTGTTTTTAATTTCAGGAATCATCTAGGTAACAAAGCACATTATGGCATTTGTGCTGAATTTGAAACAGATGACCTTGCATCGATTAAGTCATCCAAAAATTGAATTTTTTGGGTGTAGGGGGATTCATAAAATACTATGTCAGGAGTGTGTGTGCATATGGGAGGGGTCATATCTGAACTTAATGGGTGCTAATCTTACTGGATGGATATGATTGGAGTTGTAGGCCTTTTTTTTCTTTCTAAACATGTATAGGATCACGCCCTTTAGGAAGTACTGGAGAAATGGGCAGAACATATTAGCTCAGGATCATTACCTGTAGAATTATATTTTGTGCTAAGCAGCCTTACATAGGCTGGATTTGTAAACAGTGGGCCATGGAGGTTCTGATAAAGGAAAAAAGGCAGAGAGACCATGTATGACAGAAGACTTCTGTTTTTCTTCTTGTCCTGATACTTAGGTATTTATTAATTACAATTACTTATATCCTCCCTTTTGGAATAAAACTCCTTTTAAGGCAGCTTACAATTAATAAATTGTAATAATGAATAGAGTAATAAAATAATCATAAGCAATATTAAAAATATCAGTTCATAAAGATCCACCCCACAGGGCAAATGAGAGTAGAAAGCTCTATGAGGAAATGAAGTATGAGCCAGTAGTAACTCAGGTTCTTTCCTTTCTTACCTGAGATCTTCCCACAAAACTTAGTAATAGCCCTGTGGGAAGATCTGAAAAGGTCTTCACTCTTCTGGGATCTTTCTGATAGGAAGCCATTTCACAAGATGAAAAAATACACTTTTTCAAGTATATAGATGTCCTACATAAGTGGAAGAGACAGCATGTTCAGTTCCAAAGTGGCTCCAAAAAGGGCCCTTGCTCACATGTCTTTTAGTGCATTGGAGCTACTGCTGCATGGCTCCTCTCATACTGTGGAGGCGGTGTCAGAAGCAATGTCACCTGAGAGGAATACATACTCTGGTTCTTTTCCACATTGGGGATGCTTGAGATTCCAGGCAGGCTTACCTTCACCCAGTGTCAATATGAAGTCTAAAATTAGTCCAATCTGGGGTCATTTTGTGACCCCAGACGAACATGCCTCTGGCAAGACAAATGCTGCAAATGAAAGGCCTTTGTCATGGCTGAATGTTTCCCCAAGGACATTTCCATCAGCACCAGAATGATTTTCAGCCTTTAGCAAGTACAGGTGATTTAATATCTGTGTAACAATGTTTAACCTGTTTTTTCTTAGGTTTTAGTTCAGAATCTTAACTTTCCAAATAGACTAGAATGCTTTCAATCTATTGCTCCTTTGTGATAGGCCTATTACTTAGAGCCTTAAAACCCCCATATACTATTCTTAGTGAGACGTGGGGGGTCTTTTGCATCCAGGGTATGTTTCAGGATTTTTTTGAACACTGTGTAAAAAGCATCCACTGGAGAAGGAAATGGCAACCCACTCCAGTATCTTTGCCATGAAAACCCCATGGACAGTACCAAAAGGCAAAAAGATATGACACCAGAAGATGAGCCCCTCAGGTCGGAAGGTGTCCAATATGCTACTGGGGAATAGCAGAGGGCTAGTACTAGTAGCGCCAGAAAGAATGAAGCGACTGGGTCAAAGCCGAAAGGACACTCAGTTGCTGATGTATCTGGTGGTGAAAGGAGAGTCCAATGCTGTAAAGAGCTATACTCCATAGGAACCTGGAATGTAAGATCCATGAATCAAGGCAAGCTGGATGTGGTCAAACAAGAGATGACAAGACTGAACATCGGCATCTTAGGAATCAGTGAACTAAAATGGACAGGAATGGGTGAATTTAATTCAGATGACCATCAGGTATACTACTGTGGGCAAGAATCCCTCAGAAGAAATGGAGTAGCCTTCATAGTCAATAAAAGAGTAGGAAAAGCAGTACTGGGATACAATCTCCAAAACGACAGAATGATCTCAGTTCGAATCCAAGGAAAACCATTCAACATCACAGTAGTCCAAGTCTATGCCCCAACCACTGCTGCTGAAGAGGCTGAAGTTGACCAGTTCTATGAAGGCCTACAACACCTCCTAGAATTATCTCCAAAAATGATGTCCTTATCATCATGGGGGATTGGAATGCTAAAGTAGGAAGCCAAAAGATAACTGGAATAACAGGCAAGTTTGGCCTTGGAGTACAAAATGAAGCAGGGCACAGGCTGGTAGAATTTTGTCAAGAGAATATGATGGTCATAACAAACACTTTTCTCCAAAAACCCAAGAGACGACTCTACACATGGACATCACCAGACGGTCAACACAGAAATCAGCTTGACTATGTGCTCTGCAGCCAAAGATGAAGAAGCTCTATACAGTCAGTAAAAACAAGACCAGGAGCTGACTGTGGCTCAGATCATGAGCTTCTGGTTGCAAAATTTAGGCTTAAATTGAAGAAAGTAGGGAAAAGCACTAGGCCACTCAGGTATGACCTAAATCATATCCCTGATGAATATACAGTATTCATCAGTATTGTCTGTATATTCAGAATATACAGACAAATAGATTTAAGGAATTCGATCTGATAGACAGAGTGCCTGAAGAACTATGGATGGAGGTTCACAACATTGTACAAGAGGCAGCAACTAAAACCATCCCAAAGAAAAAGAAATTCAAGAAAGCAAAATGGCTGTCTGAGGAAGCTTTTCAAATAGCTGAGGAAAGAAAGGAAGCGAAAGGCAAGGGAGAAAGAGAAAGATACAAACAATTGAATGCAGAATTCCAGAGAACAGCTAGAAGAGATAAGAATGCCTTCTTAAATGAACAGTGCAAAGAAATAGAAGAAAACAATAGAATAGGGAGGTCCAGAGATCTCTTCAAGAAAATTGGAGATATGAAGGGAACGTTTCATGCAAAGGAACTACAGATCAAATTGCCAACATACGCTGGATCATGGAGAAAGCTAGGGAGTTCCAGGAAAACATCTACTTCTGTTTCACCGTCTATGCTAAAGCCTTTGATTGTGTGGATCACAACAAATTGTGGCAAGTTCTTAAAGAGATGGGAGTACCAGACCATCTTATTTGTCTCTTGAGAAACCTATATGCGGGTCAAGAAGCAACAGTGAGAACTGGACATGGAACCACTGATTGGTTCAAAATTGAGAAAGGAGTTCGGCAAGGCTGTGTACTGTCGCCCTGCCTATTTAACTTATACGCAGAGCACATCATGAGAAAGGCGGGGCTGGATGAATCACCTGTGGGAATTAAGATTGCTGGGAGAAATAACAACCTCAGATACGCAGACGATACCACTCTCATGGCAGAAAGTGAAGAGGAACTAAAGAGCCTCTTGATGCGGGTGAAGGAGGAGACCCCAAAAGTTGGCTTGAAACTCAACATTAAGAAAACTAAGATCACGGCATCTGGTCCTCTCACTTCCTGGCAAATAGATGGGGAAGAAATGGAGGTAGTGACAGATTCTATTTTCCTGGGCTCCAAGATCAGTGCACACGGGGACTGCAGCCAAGAAATTAAAAGACGCTTGCTCCTGGGGAGGAAAGCTATGGCAAATCTAGGCAGCATACTAAAAAGCAGAGACATCACCCTGCCAACAAAATTGCGTATAGTCAAGGCTATGTTTTCCCAGTTGCAATGTATGGCTGTGAAAGCTGGACCATAAGGAAGGCTGAGCGCCAAAGGATTGAGGCCTTTGAATTGTGGTGCTGGAGGAGACTCCTGCGAGTCCCTTGGACCGCAAGGCGATCAAACCGGTCAGTCCTAGAGGAGATCAACCCTGACTGCTCTTTAGAAGGCCAGATCCTGAAGATGAAACTCAAATACTTTGGCCACCTAATGAGAAGGAAGGACTCCCTGGAGAAGAGCCTAATGCTGGGAACAATAGATGGCAAAAGAAGAAGGGACGGCAGAGGATGAGGTGGCTGGATGGAGTCACTGAAGCAGTTGGTGGGAGCTTAAGTGGACTCAGGGGGATGGTGGAGGACTGGAAGGCCTGGAGGAATGTTGTCCATGGGGTCTCAATGGATCGGACACGCTTTCGCTACTAACAACAACAAAGAGTAGCAAGTTGCAATATGGCTCTTTTTTGACTAGTGATTTTGTGACAATGACCAAGTATGACCAAACTGTAGGCTTGCTTCAGTGTAAATTGCAGTATAGAGTGTGAGTTAATGGGATTTCAGAGCCTCTTCTCTTCATCATCCAGTCTGTGGGAATGGGGCGGTATATCAATTTTAAATAAATACCTTCATGGCAACAGAATAAGCAGCACTGCAGCAGCTCCTGTGTCACAAAGAATGGAAAACCAAGTCTGTAGTGATCCTTGAAGAGGAGGAAATAAGGAACAGGAAATGTTGGGGCAGGGTGGCTAAAGAAAGGGAGCAGAGAGATCCCATTTACTGAGGAATCCAAGAGACTTACAAGCGAGAGGAGGAGAGAGTGACGCAGGGACAGAAAGGGAAGAAAGAAGTATCCAGTTAAAGGCACCTTTAAAGAATGTTTGTAAAAATCACTCAAGTTTATTAGGCAATAAAATCTCCTTTAATGTGTTAGGAAGAATCAAGCTTTTATTTATTTTTAAGAGTCTGTGTAAACTTTAGAAAGTTGCTGAGATGACTAAATTAACAGAATCTGTTCATGTAAGATCAGGATATGGCCCTCATCTGCTGTTGGACTGCATCTCCCATTGGTTCTAGCCAGTATAGCCACTAGTGAAGGATGATGGGAATTGTGGTTCAATAACACTCAGAGGACTTAATTCCCCTATCTGGTTTTAGAGAGGAAAAAATGCCAATGTCTATTATTGACTTTGTGAAGGGTAGATACAATCTGGGCATTGGCAAGCTATACAAGAATTTCTTTGTTAGAATCTGACCAGGATGTATAATGTGTGACCCTTTTCTATGCTCTCTCGCTCTCTCTGTTCTGGAAGATATGTTGTGGGAATGTTAGATAAAGTTGGTACTTTGGGTTTGCTTAGTTGCATGAAGTTGTATTTGTTCATAATACGTGTTTTCTTTCTTTTTTCTATTACAATATATATATTTTAAAGAATTTAGTGCTTCTAGTGCATTGTAACTCAGACTATGGCATGTTTTCCCGGTTTCTATAAATATGATCCTTTGTAATGTTACACAGAATGCATAACATCCGCAAATCCCAACAGGATTTGTGCAGCTTCTTAAGGATACATGTTGTAGAGTGTAGCCTTCTGGATTTTAATGAACCTTTTATCAGTAGATAATAAATATAATGCTAGTTGAATGTTATCTAAACCAAGCAATTAGTATTGAAAATGTGATTATCTCTGTGCTAGGGAGCCAACAATTTTAATTATGCCACTCTAGTATTTTATATAAGTGTGTGTTTGATGGAAATGTATTGAAAAACAAACATACAAACAAGGGTAGAATATTAAATTAAGCCCCACTTCTTTATTATGTCTTTACTATTGAGAAAGACTATGTATATTGTGTCTAACAAAATTGCAGGGCAATCCTATGCATCTTTACTTCAACAAATCCCACTGGGCAGTATGGACTGGTTGCTTTCCTTTAACTGTAGTTCTTCCAATAGTCCTCTGTGAACTCACACATATGGGTTATGTGCCTCTGCAGAACTGCCATTTATACAATTCTAGAAGTGAACAAAGTTTAGGTAAGATCCTTTCCCACCTTTGTGAAACTGCCCCCACCATTCCAATTCCACCACAACAGAGAAATAAAAGAAGGTGAGGCATCAAAGCAGGAAGGAGGGAGGGTTCACAGATGACCACTCAAAAAACTAGTTACAGATAAGTTACCAGTCGTCCTCTGTATTCTCTGTGGCTCACATATATCCATGTTTGACAAAGCAGTAGACTTAAAGGACAGGGTTGTCACTCCAAAATTGTAGAGACTACTTTGCCAAAAGCTGGGCCCTGATGTCAAGATAGTAGGACTTGATAAGGACTTCTCCTGGTTGACCTTGCAGCCGAGATTCCAGAAATTACATGGCTGCAGAGATGTTGGCCAGGGCCAGTGGGAGGAGGGAGCAACAAAGAACCAGTTGCTTGTGTATAGAAAGTCAATGATCCCCTTGATTCTCGGGTGAGTTGCCACTACCATCATGCATTTTGTAAAGCCTCCAGTGCCATGGGCAGCCTTCAGACTGGGAAAGTCTGTTGCCCGGAGCATGGAGATGATGAGAAAATTATGGAGGGCATGGTGAATAGATATGGTGGATGTGTGGTTGACACTCCGTGGGTTGACTAAAAACTGAAGATCTCTGTCCTTTCGTGGAACTGAAATATTTGGAGAAGAAATTGAGCTTTTTACTGTTGAGCTTTTGATTATTAAAAGCATGGTGATTCTACATCAGAGAACATGAGTACAGCAAGTAAAGCAGGAGACACTTGTTATGTTTAATTATGTTGTAAGCCATCCCGAGACATTAAGGACAGGGTAAAAATATTGTCAATGAATAAAATAAAAAATAAAAGGGAGGGCTACACTGAACCTGATGGACTGCCTGAGCAATGATATAAAGAAGCTGTGTGTTCCTGGCGATAGGTTCCCAAGCAGGCAGGAAAAATTTTGAAGCTGCTTGGATGAGAAAGCTGGTGATCAGGACAGTCTGTAAGAGGGAAAGGAACATATGAATTGGTTGGAGTACTTGTCCCATGCAAATTAGCTGTTGACTCAAATGAACGGTTTGAACTGTTGACAATTGAACAACAAATGAACTGTTGACTCTGCCAGTTAGCAGTGGTTTATCAATCCCATTCCCATCTTTCAATGGTGTTCTTATTTTATGGACTTTATCCCACAACTTATCTGTAGATGCACAAAAGAGACCCTCCACCCTTGATCTGGGTTCCTGGTGAAACTCTGCCATAGGAAACCAGGCACGTGTACCATAGCAGTTTGTATCAGGAAGTTGGGATACCATGTGAGTTGGTGGAACATGATTAGAAGATGCCTGCAGTTGTTCCATGTAATAAGGGGAGTCAGAGAGATGTTGCTGAAGGGTGTTTGCTTTTTGTTTGCATTCGTATTCACAATACTGTCAGGCAGAGGAGAGGTGTAGTGGCAGAGGCTGGTCTTCATAGGGTTAAGATGGAGATAAATCAGAGTAAGGCTGTTAACGGTCATCCAAAGACATATCACTGTGATGCTGGAAGCTTGGGAGATTGAAGGGATCTGGCTGTACCTGGGTAGCAGCTGCAAGGATCAATAAGGACATTCTCTGAACCATCCTGTGATAGCAACCTGATATGCTGATCATCATTAGGGGAATTATGGCCCTCTGTGAGTTGCCGCTTTTCCAGATGTCAGTAGTCAACATGTACCTTGAAAGGATGTTACCAATAATCATTGCATTCGGCAGGTGGTCTCTTCTCGTTCACTGGTCCCAGAGCGCAGGGATCAGCAGAGCACTGGGGGTGGGGGGTCGATTGCCTTGCCTGCCAGCACAAAGGGTCCAGTTTGATCTGGGCTGCCAGTTGCTCTCAAGTCGAGGCAAAGGCTGACAGCAGCTCAGGGGCAGATACGCCCAATAACGGACAACGGCCCCTTGCATGCTTTCCATGGGTGGGCTCTTTGTGATGAGAGATGATGCAGCTTTCTTGCAGATGGAGACAGTGGTGTGAAGAAAGGCAGCTGCGTCCACCTACTGGAGTGTCTGTGGGCAGGAAGACATGCCATGCTATTTCTTCTGCCCTGTGAAAGGAAGGCCTGGCAGTGAGGGCAGAAATCCCTCCTCTGTTCCTGTGCTAGGGAAGACAGCAAGAGTCCTGTTCCATTAAGGGGATTGCACTGGGCACCTATTTTAATGAAAGCCTTGAAGGCCATGTACTCAAAGGAGCAGAGTGTACAGGGGGAAGAAAACTCAGAAAGTAGGAAAGGAAAATGAACTCTGACAGTGTCTCTAGAGGACAAGGACACAGTTCATTTATGTAATGCTACGAGGTGGAGATGGTGCTAAGTGTTACTAGTTGGTATGGCAGATATGAAGGAGCAGAGGTAGGCAAGAGCCATACCTAAAACATCTGCAGAGGGTGGGGCTTCCATCTAAATTCACTTCAGCTCTGGGATGTTCCAAGTGTTGTGTGTGCGCAGAACGCATGTATGTGAGTCACTGAAACTACAAAGAGTCTATATTGTTGCCGTGTTCCTACTCGCTCCAGTGCACGAGTGAGATCCACTGCCAGGACAAGGAGGACTTACCTCTTGGCAAGGTAACGCTGTGAACAGTCATTTCCAGATTGACAGTTCAGTGCCAATCTCTTCTGCCTTTACTTACACCCCTCCCTCCCTTCCTTGCAAGGAGCCCACTGCATTGGGCTGAGTGATCAGAAGCATGGATTATGTCTTGCCAAGTGTCTGCAAGCACAATTCTGAAGGAAACAAGACAGGGAATATTGCTTTGCTAGTAATTTGGTTTTCTATAATTAATTCTTTAATTATTTGTATAATGAAATTCTTTAATTCAAGCAAATTTGGCATTTCTACTAGCTATATGTGTAAATCTGTGTTTATGAACCTAGAATCAAGCTCAAAGTGTTTCTCCCTATCCTTTGCTGGGTTAGTGCTATTAGGAAATGATTCCTTTCTCAGAAGCAACACAGGGCAAGAAATATTGTAGAGAACATGTGCTTTCTAATATGGGAATTCTTGACTGGTGAATGGATCATTTTTCAAAGTGGCATTCATAAGAGGACTACTAGACGAAATGAAACTGGCCTTGCTTAGTGAAAAGTTTGCATGGTTCTATGTCACAGAATTAGTTCTGCTGTTTCCTTTTATTTTACAGTAAAACAAGGAAAAAACTCCTTTGTGAAGGTGACTTTTATTTTGTGACCAACAAGGCACACAAATGCAGACAAACAAGAATACAAATGCAGACAAACAAGTATCACACTTTGGTCAAAATAACCTTGCTGTGGCTAACAGCTAGGCATCCTTAAAACCTCTTCCCAAAAACCTGTAGATAAGACATTTGAGATACTGCCATCAATCAGGAGCTCTCTCAAGTATTAGCATTCTAGAAGACGACACTCTCGCAACTGTGAGCTTAGCAAGGTCTGTTTCCTTGAAAGCCATGGTCCAACCTTGTGCCTTCTAGATGTCTTCGACTACAACTCTCATCACCACTGAGCCATGCTAGTTAGGGCTGATGGGCATTGCAGTCCAATGTATCTGGAAGGTTCCAGGCTGAGGAAGGCTGCTTTTGTACCTTTTCAGTTATACAGAAGAGTGTGTGATAAAGTCCAACACAGCTGTGCATGGCAGGTGAGGGAAACGGAAGTGGGGGGTTGTATGTATCCTCACTTCAAAATTTCCTTGCCTGTGCAAAGATGAATACACCGAGGAGCAGTCTAGGCTTTCACATCTAAGAGATAAATTTCTCCCATGCAGGGAGATTGTGAGGGAAGGATACTTTCAAATAATTGCTTTCTGAGGTGGAGCTCCACCTGGGTGGAGCACTCTTCCATGTGCCCTTCTGTTCTTATTTCTACATTAGTGTACATCTAGCAGACAAGGGATTTAAGAGTGTCTTTAGCTGCCTTGGCCTACTTTACTAGAAATAAAAAAGGCTGTGTAAGACATCCTGCAATCTAAAGGAAAAATTAAACATAAAACAACGCACCTACTTCTGGGGGCTGAAATGGTTAGCTGGACAGTAAAAACAAAACAAAAAAGTATCTCAATTCTTAAACATAGATGAGTCAGGTCATTTACAACTGAAAATAAAAAAATAGATTGTACTACAGATTTAAAATTTACACTACATTACATTGGCCTTTATAAAACAAAATGTTTTATCTGCTGGATAGTGATGTGCCCTGTAATTATTATCCCATCTTGTGAAAACACTCAGAAAGTAAGCAGTGCTGCCACTATCCTCTGGAAACTAGGAACCGTGCTTGTTTTGGTAGTTCACAAAACAATGTACAAGCCATTCACACAAAACATTCATCACTTCGTTTTGTTCCACTAAGCTGCAGGTTCAACTTATTTGAATACAATTTCTTCATCAATTCAATTCCACAAACAAGATTTTCCCACCTTAAAAAAAAAAAAGCACTCCCCCCCCCCAATAATATTAAAAGCATGTGCACTGGTGTTCCTATGCTATGAAGCCTTGCTCCACAAATCAAGTGATAACAGATATTAAACATGTTTTACGATGGATTTAGGCTGATATGATGGACATGTTACTTCACACTACACTGATGGTTTCAGCATGGTGCATGGAATGACTCAGTACTCACTATTACACAAAGCAAAATCTTCAGCTATGAAGAGCAATTCCCCATCCTGGCTGGGGATGATGGGAGCTGTAGCCCCAAACATTTGAAGGGTACCAGGCTGGGGCTGAACTCAAGGTGTTGAAACCCTGTTGAACCTCAGCAATGCGACCACAATCCTAAGTGATGCTGAGGAGAGGGGATGTAGGCAAACCCACATGTCACAATGATATTATGTATTAACATGCAGACACCACCGTGAGAGATCCCAAAGGTAAACACCAAGATGTCTCTTGCAAGCCAGTTTTTATATTACAGACAAAATGGGCACCCTTAAGAATCAACCATTCACAGAGAAGGAACCCTCTATCAAATAATGAGTACAACTGTTCATACATACAAAAGGAAGTGCATCAGTACACAGGATGCAGTATATGGTATACGAATAGTCAAGTGGATTAGTATTGCCGCTGCTCTCTACACACTGATCAGTACTATCGTCATCCTCTCATTTCTTTGCCAAGTCTTTGTCATTGTATTGGTTGTTCTAGAGCACATAACTGTCTGGCATTGCTTTTCTCCCTCTTCTGTTATCTGAGGCATTCCAACCTAAAAAATGAAAGATTCTAAGGAAAGTTCCAAATGTCACAATTTCGGCAGGAACTGCCCTGACAGTCTTAATCAGAAAGTCTGATGTCAGAATGTTTCTTTCTCTCCCACCAATCCCTAGATAATAGACATTACAATGTAAATAAATACATTATACATCATGAAATCTTTGAGAATGTTATCACCGTTAAGCATTAAAATGCCTGTTATAATACAGTCAGCTCATTCAAAATGCTATGTTCCTATAACATTTTATGTAATTGCTTATTTTTTGCTTCTAAAAAATAAACATTACAAACCTGCTGTTAAAGTGAGTTACACTCGATTCCCCCCCCCCACCCCACACTGTGTTCTGCCCCCTGCCCCAAAAGGAGGATTTTAAAAAATCAGACTCCTGTCCTGTCTACATTTAAAGTAGATGCTGAATCTTCAAGTAAAAATTA
Organism: Varanus komodoensis; assembly: GCF_004798865.1. NCBI lineage: Eukaryota > Metazoa > Chordata > Lepidosauria > Squamata > Varanidae > Varanus > Varanus komodoensis. The sequence goes on from NW_025335548.1 coordinate 4,893,561, forward strand.
TCGCAGTCACATCTACTGGACTTAACGCACATTCTGACACCTAAGGTTTTTCTTTCAAGTTATACAAATACATAATACATTCTTAAATAACAAGGACCCACAGTATTAGTTTGTGAACCCTTCCCATATTATGAAGCCATGTTTCATAATGTTTGCACCCATTTCTCATTACAGTTTCAGTTTCCAAAAGGACTTTTTGTATGTCAGTTCTTCAATATGACGGTTCCATTTCTTAGGCTTTGGCTATAAAATCTCTTATTTCAATGAGGCAACACTGGTTATTAAGGCTGGTTTTGTTTCTCATTCAAAACTTTCTTAAATAACTTATTTTCAACTGCAGTATGGCTATCTCGTATCTTCTGGCTCTGTCTTTATAACCTTCCTTTCGAGGCTATTGAAAGCAGAGTGAGGGAAATCTTTTAGGATACCAAGACCTTCTGGAAAAAAAACACAAACAAACAAACATAAAACCCAGATTATTTTTAACAGCTCAGGGCTTCTTTACCAGCAACTGGAGTCAGTGGAAAGAGCCTACAAAATCCTATACATACATGATCATTTTACTTAAAAGCAATCAGCTCAGCAAAACAACTATGCTATGCATATTACAGAGTAGACCTCTGGATCATGCATCATAACTACAGCTAGACAACTGTTTAGCTTAAACATACTTTGCAGTCATGAAGGCTATGACACACTCAGAGTAGGGATACTACATTTTGCAGGCCAAGAGTTCCAGCTTTTTGAAGACTGAGAGGCATGCCTCAGACCTTCAAATTGATTTAAGTTATTTAGATTTCATGTTACTGACTAGTTAAAAATTGGGTCCACCTGTACCTGCCTGATGGCAAATTTCAAAACATCATTTGAACCAAATGGCAAAAACATGATTCTCAAAAGTAGAACTCTTTTCCTTCCCCATTAAAAGTAATTCAACATGCTGCATCAAGCTTTTCACCGTTAAATGTCACTTTATCACATCCACATAAACTATGGCAGAACACAGGGCCTAACATTTAAAAAGTGGCAGGGTTGTTGCACTGTGCAGATTTATTTTCGTACATTAGAATTTTTTTTTTTTTTGCAGTCCTGGGGAGTCTACCAGCATATGCTACTGAACCATTTCTATATACAGAACCATCTCACAAGGGGGACTCATGAGATGTTCCGCTGTAGTAGCCAGCCAAGCACTCAGGCACATTGTTTACTGAATTCACATAAAAGGCTTGCTTAATTGCAATTTATTGCACAAGAAGTCCTTGGATTTAATGCAGATGTGGACCATTTATGGTCCACAACTTCCACTGTCCATGCTTTCTAGGGCTAATGAGAGTTGTGGACCTCCAGCTAGTTTGGCCTACATGTTGCCCAACCCACGATTCAAGGCTTTGAACTACTTCTCCACAATTACAGCAATTATGCACCGAAGCCCTGGTCTTGCAGGTTGGCTGGGTGATGCAAATGGGAATTTAAGAAGTGCTGTGCTGGATCAAGGTCCATCTAGTTCAGCATTCTGTTCACGCAACAGCCAGGCAGTTGCCCATGAAAAACCAGAGGAAGGCTCGCTCTCACACATGGCCCCGCTGCCCTGCTGGGGTTGTTGATGCAAGAGCTGACAGGTGGCTGCCTTGCATGAGCTTCTTTCACAGGACTGTGCACAATTATCCAAGGAAGGACACATCCTTACCTGTAGGCTGTGACTTTGCCTCAGTGCTGGCATACAGCCGGCTCAAGTCACTGCAGAGGGGTTTCACTACATGAGGCTCTCCTTCCAATGAAATGTGTGGCATGTGTCTATTTGGTAGACCTGCCATGCGTAGATTTAAGGGCCTTTCGCCTGGAAAATACAGATATTCCTTTGGTGATGTAAGTCATATTCATGTTAAAACAGACACAATCCCTGTATGTGCAAGGGAGGCAGGCCTGATTTAAGCAGCCTCAGAGCCACAAGAAGTTCTGTTCCCTTGTTTCTAAGGACACTACATAAAGTTGGTCTTCAGCAATGTTGTCTGGGTGGCTTCACTGGTTTCCAGACACACCTGTGATGGTGACTTGATCCAGCAGCCAGTGTGGGCATAATTCAATGCCAGCAAACCACCTGAATCACATGGGTGGAAAGAGAGAGTCTCCAAGCAAAGTAATGACCTCCACAGAAGAGGCAGTTCCACATCACTTAACATGTATTTTAAAATCAGACCACATTCTACTTCTCAAAGGACTTATTTCTCACAGTGAAATACCTACACAGCCTACAAACACCTCTCTTCTGTTGCTGTGATATTCTCCCTCTATGAAATCTGTTGCCATAGCAAATTTCATTTTGTTATGATTTAGAAAGGGCCACTACTACATCAACTTTATACCTATTAAGAACTGCAGAACAGATGTGTGATGGCAACTACATGCCTGGAAATTACGATACCTTGGCCATCACCATGATCTGACATCAAGCCATTAGGACTGTGTTCTTCTGAGCTTTGCCTGTAAAGACCTGTGGAAAGGCGTCTCTCCAAACCAGCTTGGTTGCAAAGGAACTCCATCTGCTTGGCCATCATCCTTTCAGGCTGAAATTAAAGCAAACACAGATTTAACCACATGTCCTAGTCTGTTTTCATCTTCTTTTCCTTTTGATATAACCCAAGAGCTGAAGCTATATTATTACTACTACATAAGTTATTTTGCACCAGCAAAATGCTAAGTGCAGTATGAGACACAGAAACGGCATGACCCTGACAAGACATATTAGAAAGTGCAGATGACCAAACCAATGAGGAAGGAAACGGACGACTAGTAGTGAAGGCAAAAACGCTACTAATGAACTCGGGCCAAAGAGAAATCAGTGTCTTGGCAAACATTAAGAATGAGCAAGTTTAACTATTCTCAAATAACCTTTTTAAATGTTAGAATAATAAATGCTGCTAGAATAAGATATCATTTCTAAATGCAACAGACATGTAGTTATTTTCAATTTTTAAAGAGTGCCCTTGAACAAAATTACCAGGGCTTCTTATAGAATAAAAAAATACAACAAGCAACACAGAAAAATGTGATGTCCGTATTTTAAAAACCCTCCACATTATGATAAAATGGACAGAGAATAAAACATAATGGCTGAAGCTACTTTGAAAGCTACAGCAAGATTTACACAGCTTGCATAAGTAAGGTCTTTTACCTGACACTAAAAGAACATTAATGCAGGTGCCAGAGAAATTTCCCTGGAGAGGGCACGCAGCAACCACAATGCACCAATGCAGAAATGGCTCTTTCATTTATAGCTGATTCAGTCTCCTACTGGGTGGGGGCACCTGAAAAAGGGCCTCAGGTGATCATCTCAAAGTCCAAGTAGGTACATGTGGAAAGAGATGATCATAAGCCATGAAGGATCTTGAAGGTCAAACCAGCACTGTTAAGAGTCAGGACTGCAGAAATAGACTGCAGGTCATTGAATATGACAAAATGCTGGTGTATTATGTTAGTAATGCCCGGTCCTAGTTAGCAACCCTGTTGTCATGTTGAATACCATGCAAAGTCTCTAAATACTGGAAGTCATCCAACAAAATAGGGCCAGACAGGACCCTGGATACCTTTACTGATTGATCTGCATGGATTGTAGTCTCTAAACAGTAACATCCCCCACTCCTCAAAGGTATCACAACATACTATGGAGAGTTCTACCACTCCTCCTAGGTCAGATTGCAAAAGACCCTGAAACTATTCAGAAAGGTTCCACTGGACAACTTTGTGTGGAGACCACGCTCATCGGAACTACTGCTCTGCCGTCACCACCATAGGGTAGGCTCAGTCAGACTTAGCTCAAGAATTTGCTCCATTTTTTCCTAGCTACCTCCCAACCTGCTTCAGTGCCAGCAGCTCAGGTGTACTTCAAGGAGCCAAAGGGTTTCCACGGAAGACAATGATTGTGGCAACTGGCTGAGTCATCTCTTCATTCCACAGAGTGACCAAGGTTTCAACAGAAGTGCCAGCCAATGCATTTCACAGAGCTCTCTGGAATCCAGCAGAATCCATTAGCTTCTGAGCACAGACCATCACAATAGATTATCCAACCCTACTCTGGGGTGGGGGGAGAAAAGCTGCCTTAAGTTTAAACCTCAGCAGGAAGTGATCCTACCATGATATGGGCACAGACGTACAATTCCCCACATGCAGCGCATTGCTCTTCTAATCATCTTGCACAGTAGACAAAATCAAATTAATGGTACATCCCATTCCCCTCCCTGCCTGCCTCTAACAATTCTTTGTTCTATTTTAGTTTGCCTTTATGTTGCTACATCTTTGCTTGCTCTACTGCTATAAAATAAAAACAAAATTAAGTAATAATTTAAAAACATGTATGTGTGTGTGTGGCAGGATAACAGCTTGGTGGATTATCACTCTTAATTTGAATCAATACAAAGCCTCAATGAAGAACCTGGGTACTCTTGGTTTACACACGTGTACAGCCTTTCCATTAAAATTGGAATCGGGGCTAAACTGGTTGTGGACACATCCTCACAGCACTGACTGAATGGCCCTTTTGTCAATTATGAAGCCACCCCGAACCCCGGCCTCCATTCACAGCAGTGTTTTTGCATAGCATGGATTGGCTGGCACTTGGGATAGTCACAAACCACAACAGAACTTGCTCTCTAGAGCCCGGCTTTTAAGCTTCCTTGGCTTACACAAGGATATATTCAGAATGACTTTACCAATAAACAATTTTCCTTTCAAACAGCGTGAATATTTCCAGACCAAATAAAGCAGAGACATGCTAAATAATCAATTTAATTCAATGTGAAAAACTCATCAGAATGCTCCAAGCAGTTATTAAAGGAGGGGTTTACTACATATGAATAATACAATTGATAGCATTCCTAAAGCAATAGAGTTTGTTGAATTAAAACACTTTGAAATATATATACACACTAACATATTTCAAGAGCAACATGAACATCTGCTCCCCCCACCCAAAAAAAAACCTGTAAAAAATTATGCCAAGATTTCACTCAAGCTTTATTTTTGGAAATTGCAATATCCAGGGTTTAAAGAACAAAACAATCCTCCCAATCTGCTATTCTGAAAGGTGTAGGTTGACAGTATATTTGGGGAATAATAGTGTGCAAAATTTGCCTCATAAAACAAACAAGGTCTTATATACTACAAAAGAAAAAGATAATTAAAACAGGTTAGCAACCTGCTAGGGGACAGAATAAATTATTAATGCCAAAAAGAATTTTAAACTCTGAATGTGATATTTTTAATTACTGTGATAGATCATCATTTGAGAAAGAAAAGCATGTGGGGGAGAGAGTGATTTTTCCCTGTTTAAATGAGACATACAGTATGTGAAGAAGTTTGGCTAGAAAACTGTTCGGGTTGGAGGTAAATTTCCTGTTCCTCAGGACCACCTAAATGCCAAAAATGGAGGCAATAGCCTTTACAAAGCAAAAGCAAAACCTTCCTATCCCCTCCAGCTCCAGCGCGGGTTTTTAACCCTTGCTCAGCCCTATAAACAAAATTAGATTGGCCTCATAATATAATGCATGAAAATAACCAACACTGTTGTAAATTCCTGCATCAAACAGGCAACCCAGGTGGGAAATCAGGATTAGACTACCCTGCAATTCCAGTTCCCGTTCTTTTGCCGTATGTGTGAAACGACCCTCATTGCCATGTCAGTTTGTATATCCAGCTTTCTTTCTCCAAGATTCTGCCCACTTTAAATTGCACAGTGACAAAGGGTGGATCCCAGGACTAGTAAGGGCAGCAATGGAAGAGCTTTAAACACATGCTGTAAAGTGAGCTTTCACAGAGCTTATTTGTTCTACTGGATGAACACCCACCCCCTCTCAAATTTAAGATTCCCAGTCGCCTACGCTGCATGAAGGTAAAGCTGCAACAACATTGCCTATGAGGTAACGCCCACATTAGGTCAAGATGACCTCCCAAATTGCAGGCAGCAAAAAGCATTTGTCATGGTTCTTCTGCACAGAAAGATATATTCCAAATTATACCTTTTCTGACAACATGCAACCCATTTATTTTGTATTTTACATCCCAGTCTTCAACCCTAAAGGGCTTCAAAGAGTACCTAACAAATCAAATTTAGTTTGGAATGTGCACAATGCATATGTGGCAGCATCTGAAGGACAGCATTATTGTCTGACTCCAACTTTGCATATGCCACTCAAATCCAAACGAGCCCTATAGGCTGGAGTGCTTGCTTTGCATATATAAGGTAATCTTTACAGTTAAAGCACAATTTCAGTTTAATACACCATGGTTTAATAATGCAGAACTAGCATTATGCCCACACATGGCCTCCACCCCTGCTGTCATGCCAGAGTTAAGACTTCGTGGTTTTTTCAGTCTGAGATTAGTTTTCTCATTCAGATGCAATGAGAACATACAGTTTAACAAAGCCGAGCAGCTCTGCATTGCTGGTGCTTGAAGAAAGAGAAGAAGGATGTGAGCACAATACCATTTCTTGCATTAATAAACCATGGTTGACTGGGCGGTTACACCTGAACTGGTCCAAAGACGCGGAGGTAGATGGACTGAAAGACCTCTTCCTGAGACCCCGGGAAGATAGTCAAGACAGACAATGCCGGTCAAGCTTAAGAATGCTGTGCTAGATGCACCTAGTAATATGAATAATTATCTACCTCCATGTAAGAAAACTTCCTATTTTCATATAGCTGTTTATTGTGAAAAAGTATTAGCTTTTTTACAGTTCAAACAGTCTATCCTGCATTCAAGACAGTAAAGGGCTCCTTTCTAGCAGGTTTGGTACCCAAGCCACAATGCTTCTCTTCCCCTTCAATGCAATTCTGTGCCACTCTAAGCCTTGTGGCGCAATTCTGTGTATGATGTTGTTGTTGCTGCCGCCACTGCTGCTGCTATTTTCAATTCCATCTAATAGTTGAAACTCTGAGTAAGTCCCATTGAACAGAGCAGGGTTTCTGAGTAGCTACGCACAGGACTAAACTGCTTGTCCCTTACTTTACACTGTGCCTCCACACAAGTTCAGGCATATCCAACTATGGAGGCTGGTAGGATCATCATACGCTTTCCCCATCTCCACATTTGATCTGCAAGAGCGGGAACAGCAAGTGGCTCAGGCACTAAGCAGTCGACTCCAGAATTTCTCTCCCACTGAGGCAAGGTGCTCTCCGTGCCTTGTCCACCAAGCACCTTAGTGGCACATCCTAGCCTTCTTCTCTAGCATATTGCTAGAGCAGCAAAACAGAACATTCACCATGGCAAGCAAGTGGGAAGGAGGCAAGGAGAATTCTGGACCGTTGTTCATTTCATAACATGAGAAAAGGCACTATGAAACAAAACAAGAGTTTTGGAGGTTTGAATCTAATAGTATCTGAATGCTTGAGTCTAGTTTAAAGAAATGGTTGGTGCTGCTAATACTATTTCTATAAAATTAGTCCAAAACGAAATGTACCAGATCCAAATCTAATTTTTAAAAAAGCAATTATTAAAACTTTGGGGTTCTTTACATGAAAATTAAGCAGTACTTCATTCATCATTTACTAAGTCTCAGTGAAATGCCAAACACCATACTGATTCCACAATTTTTTTAAAAAAGCTTCTCTTGCTTTCTCTGATGAAGGCAGAACTCTAATACTTTCTATTTTCTCTCCTCCATACTTTGCAAATGTAATGTGACAAGAGAGATCTGCCACTGAAAAATTCCACTTCCTCCAGTCACTATATTAAATTATTTTCTTCACAGTTAAAGTCTCCATTTTTCTACTGTGAGTAAAGGGAAAGCTGCAGTCTTCCCCCACCCCCGTTAATAATCATTTTAATGAGTCATACACCTACATTAAAAGTGATACTATCACAGCCAGGTCACAAGAAGCTCTTAAATTGCAGGACTGGAAGAGAATGTTCTTTAAATATAGAAGTGTCATTTTCTATGTACTAACGGGACAAAGTCTACTGATGTTACTTACTTGTAAGCCAAGTGCGGCCAGATCTTCACATTTCCCTTTGGACAAAGCCTGTTGTAGTTTGGCTGAATCCTGCTGATAAAAACTCTGGACTGCATCTTGAAAATCAGGAAATCCATCCTGTGAACATGCAAGAGGGAAAAAAGGAACTGTAACTATCAGGATTTTTGAATTTATAGGGCTGGTTTTTTTCATGATTTACATAATCAGCACAGCTAAAGGGGAGAAAAAAGATTTATTTTTTCAAGAAATTAAGTTCTGAATTTAAGCAGTTATAGAGCAAGAATAGGTTTTCTTAATGACAAAAAAATCTTGCTTTGAGCAGGTGGTTCTAGTGGTAGTTACAGTGCTGAATATTCCAAAGTTCTTCCTTTTGCAAGTTAAGACATTAGAACTAATATAATGTAGGAAAGTACATATCCTAATCACTGAACAATTTTCAAAAATAGCCATGCTTTTTATTTGATGATGTAAGCACCAAAAGGTACAACAAAATCAAAGGATAACTACATAACATAGAACATATCATTATTTCATTATCTGAATGCCAAATAAACAGCACTGAAAAGCCATTTCTGAGGGCTAATGCACTCCAAAATGTGGCTTGGAACGGTCAGGGAAAGCAAATTGGAAATGAATAATAAATAATTACACTTGGCCTGTTTCTCACTTTTCCAGGTATAGTTGCCTGCAAAATCTTGATTACTATAAGGACAATTTAAGAAGGCTCGATTTAGATATGCAGTCAGCCTAAAAGGTCAGTTTCACAAAATATAAATGATTTTCAGGAGAGAAGATATGGTAGTATACCAGTAGTTCAAATGTCCAACCATGAAGCCCATTAGATTAAATTGTAAATCAACAAATGTCTCCTCCTAGCTGATGTCTGAGAATTGTTGCAAAGTTAAAATTAGATAGGATAATCCTTGTGTATGTTGTTCTAATCTCTTAGGAGAAAGACTGGAATGGATGAACTATGTGCTATACAGTACAGGAGAAATAGTGGCTGGACACACAAAGAAGCTAAAAAAGCAGTGAACATAACCAAAAGCAAACCAAACTTTTCTAAGCTCCTGAACCTAAAGAAGGGCCTTTGCAACAACAGGCCTGCACACAGCTGTACTGAGTTGCATATACCCGCTTCTTAGAATCAAAATCAAACATTAATCTCAAGTGATTGAATCAGACAGACTAGCAAGCTATGTGGTATTGAGCTTCTGGTAATGGAGCTGCTGACAATTGGTAGAGATGATGTGAAGATACAGAATGTTCCCAGCTGGGAACAGAACTACCAGGCTATGCCCACACCACCTTTTGTGAATAAAGTCGGAATGGGATTAAAATACTTATGGAAAGGAGCAGCTCTATACAACTGGAAAGAGGTTGTGAGAGGTAGGAAGATTAAAGGGAAGAGAGCCTGGATGCATGGCAATTTAAACAACACTTGCAGAATAAGTCATGCATCCAGAAACAGGATCCCAGAACCTCTATTACTGGAAGGCCCAGAATTTGTTGGTGTGCATACAATGTATAAAAAAACAGCATCATTATCTGATGGCACCAAGGAGCTATCAAAACTACTCTGGGACAAAGTTGGGCAGCAGAACTAATCAGGATTTCAGTATTTTAAAAAAATTCCAAATGTGAACATCCCCATGAGCACTTTTATATCCATTATTACAAAATGGAAGGAAGGTGATTCAGCTGAGACTCTGCCTAAAGAATGCTGTCCACCAACCCCCAGTGACTGGGTGAGGAGGCCATTAGATAGAAAAGCAATCAAAAGACCAACAGTAACTCTGACGGAGCTGGAGAAATCTGAAGTTGAGATCAAAGAAATCACCCAAAGGACAACTACTGCCCGGATGCTCCACAGAGCTGTGCTTCATGGACAAATGGTACAGAAGAAAGCCATGGCTGAAACAAACCCATATCAAAACCCATTTGAAATTTGCAAGAAGCCATGAGGGTGCCACAACAAACATGTGGAAAAGGGTTGTCTGGTCTAATGGGACTCAGCTTTCTATATTCTCAAAACGTTCACTGAAGGGAGACCATTTGTTTTGTTCTGTACACTGCATTTACCCCTCCCAGGAGTTCAACCCCATTGCTTAGCTAAGAAATTTTTTGGATGCTCTTTGGCCATTCAGTCCCTATCGGTGAACCATATACATCACTCTGACCTTCTTAGAAATATGAGCTAAAAATGAAATTCATAAATTGAATGTTCTGGCCTTGCACAAATGGCTATTTGTGGCCATTGCCCTGATAACACCATCTCCATGGTGAAGCAAGATGGTGGCAGTGTATGTTGTGGGGATGCTTTTCTAGACAGGATTGAGGGCAAGATGGATGGGAGTGAATAAAGGACAATTCTAGAGGAAAACCTATTTCAGTCTGCAAAGGATGTGGGGCGGGGGGAAGGTTCACTTTCCATCAGGATGATGGCCCTAAACAAGTGGTCAGAGTAATCCTGAAGTGGTTAAGACACCTAAATATCTTTGAATGGCCCAGTCCTATTGAAAATCTGTAGTAGGACTCGATCACAGTCCCATTCAACCTGATGGAATTGCAGTGGTTCTGTCAAGAAGAATGGGCAAATATTATCCAAGAAAACTCACAGTGACAATTGCTACTAAATGTGTTTCTACTGAGTACTGACTTGGGGTTGCGGGGAGGTACTTAGGCCCATTTGTTCTTGTTTATTTAACTTTTGTGCCATAGTTTAACAACATTAAACTATGTTGCGGCCTCACTGCGTTGAGTATCCTGGGTACATCAAGTGGTGACAAAGGAAATTAAATCTATTTCAATGCCAGGATGTAATGCAACAAAATGTGGCAACATCAAGGGACGGGGGGGGGGGGGGATACTTGTATGTACACTGTCAAGGGGAAGTGATGCTTGGGGAAAAACAAAATGGAAGACTGTGCTAGAACTAATCCCTGACAGGGCTGCTGCACCTTTAAGATTAGCACAGAAATGGGGATGTATTCAGTTGTACTGTCACTTAATTCAATTTGTGATTCTGCTATTAACTGTGGTGCTGTGACCCAGCAACTCTAGGTGGAGGGCCAAGAAATAAATGGTGTCAAGGGCAAAGAAATAAAAAAGCAAGTAATTTCCTTGACTAAAAGTTTCTAGTTGGAACTTTAAACTATCTGCAGCAGAACTTTACTCTGAAAGCCTTATATCAAAATTGTGTGATAAGGAGGGGAAATGCATTAAAAAGAGAATTAGGGTGAGATTTTTCATAGCCTCAAAGCCCACAATTGTATATGGATTGCTCTAGAATGTGGAATACACAAAGCTCCCCCGCCTCCATTCAGCTAAACCATTCCAGCCAGTCATTGGTCTTCACCACCTTGGCTTGTCAGTTTCTGCATTTCTTCTGCCCCAAATACATCACATAACATGCTGCTCCATTAAACTGTCCAAGCAGCAGCCACTTAGGAAAAAGGGTAAAAAGCAAGTGCAAAACTGCTGGAGTTGAACAAACCATGATGGAAAAGTTATTCAGCAGGAGCAACGTACAAACCATATTTAGTCAATGTGAAGTTCTCCCTGGCTTCCAGCCCTCACAAAGCCTGCAGAGGTGGAACTGTATGGAAGCTAAGTGGATTCTGCTACAGTGTCCAGGGAAGAAGTTACGGAATGGCTGTATGTTCCTTCTCCTGGCATTACGCCATCTTGGTGTCTTGAAGCAAACACCTTGGCTTAACACTCAGGAAGGCAAATGCTGGAGGTCTAACTGTAAGCTCGATTATCATTATATTGCATTTATTTTCTGCCCAAGGCAGCTTAACGTAGCCCTATTTGTCCTCACCACCACCACCTTGTGTGGTAGGCTAGGCTGAGAGGGAGCAACTGGCCAGTCACCCAGTGGGCTTCATAGCTGAGTGGGGACTAGATCCGGGGATTCGCCAAGTATCAAGCCCAACACTCTAACCACAATCCTTCACTGGACAGCAGGATATATAGGCAAGCAATGCTAAGCAAGCATTCCTTTCACCCCGCTGCTGCTCAGTCGGCTGTCAACACACACACACACACACACACACACACACGGTGCTTCTTTCCAACTTGGCTGTTCTTAAAGTGCTTTCTTAGAGCAGATGTTCCCAATCCCACTGGCGCATTTCTTCCCTTCCACCGACACGGCTCCTACACGAGCACCAGATTGCATTGCTTCTGTTCCTTTGATCTTCAGCGCAAGAAAGCAATCCCACGCCCTTGCTCTCTTTCAACCCTGCTTGGCAGTGGTGTGGGCGAGCACAGACCCTCTTTTTCCTCTCCTCCCTCTCCCCTAGCCCTACCTCGTTCTGACATAAAAGCAGAGCCTCCTTCCTCCACCCCCCTCCAATTTCCCCTCTACGTCTCTCATACTCCCACTGTGCCTTTCAAGCTTCGCAGTCTGCATCAGCCTTCCCTCCACCTCTGCGAGAGCTGCCAGTCATTTTCGTGATACCTTTGTACTGCCAGTCCACAGGAGGGCAAGACGGCAAAGTTTCCTGCCCACAAACACCCCACGCACTTGCACACTTCTTCCTCTTGGCTGTCAACACTATCTTTAGGAAGGAAACCTCTTTACACGCAGCTAAGTTCGTAATGCCCCTGAGCGGGGGTGCCTCCTGCGGCCTCCTATGACCGCTCTGGCTTCTTGCAGCCTCCGCCAAGAGACTCACAGCATGGGGTGGCACTGGGGGCCCTGGCTCCGAGGTGACAGCAAAGGGGACCCTCACACCAAGTCCACAGTCAACCCCTCCATGGAACAAAGCAGCTGCTTGTGGGGAGGGTGGCCACTTTTGCCGATAACATCACCGGGTTGCTGCTGTTCTATTGGTTTGAAATGCATTCAGGGACTGCACAGCGGCTCATTAATAATCGCTCCCTAATCTGAGTCCAAGACTAGTTCACTGCATTCCTTCTCCACCCACTCTGCTCCCACAGATTGCCATTTTACTGGATTTCCACCCCTCCTCTCCCTGCAAGCTTTCCTCCCACAGCTAAGCCCACCCCTTCCATCAACAAAGGGGAGGTCACACGGGGTGGGGGAAGCAAGCGCTTTCACAGGTAACTGGATGTACTATTTGTGACTCCCTCCCCCAGCCCCGTTCAAATCGCTGAAGCAAAACATGCAGCTCCTGCAGAGGCCAGCTGGAACTAGGCGGTCTGTAGGTTTGCCCACACAATTCTGCTAAGGTACCTCCACCTTCATATGAAAACCCCCCACTCTCCTCTTATTATAGAGGAAAATCATTTCACATTATGCTTAAGGCAATCATTTCCATCTGTGAAAAAGAGAGCTTAAATGCCTGAAAAGATCAAAATGGCAGTGTTTTACACCCGCTGATGTGGAAGGGTAGAGGGCTGTTGTGGAAATCAGCCACCAACATTCTTGATTCCTGTCTTTTCTTGAGTAAAATAAATGTTAAAGGAAAACTCAAGAGATTAAGGAGCCATGGTTCTACCTACAGTCATTTACTCGTGCTTCAAGTGCTTTCAAGACGTTAACATTTGGAAAACACTGACCAAAGAATGGAAAATATGTTCCTAGTCCTGTTTGTAAAAACCAGTATCAGACAGACTGAGGTTTCCTATGTTGCCAGGCCTCAGTGTTCTGTTTTCAGCAAAAGCACATTTGTTTCAGCCACTATCACCATCAGGGCTCAGAGGGCAGCCTCTGGAGAATTACTCTTGCAGTGAGTAACTTCTGCGTTTCTCTTGACCTATTATACACCTCTTCGTCCTCTCTCCTTTACTTACCCAGGGCAGACAAGATTTTCAAGCAAAGATACATGAAAGTTCCATTACAGCAGGTTATCAGATAGACAAGACAAAAGAACAACCATCTTAAAAAACAAAACACAACATTTTCCTTGAATAAGCAGGTTGTGTAAAACAACCTAGCACTGAAAATCTATGGATGGAGCCATAAAGATATAGAGGCCTATGAGGAACTTTGGGTGCAATCCTATACTTTATTAGACAGAGAAACATCTCCCATCTCCCAGCACTCTGGTTACAAAAAGTTGTTCTTGAGAAAGTGGAAATCCATCTTTAAGTTGAATTTGTACGTAAGTCAGATCACGTATAGCTGGTCCTCCACATTCATGGAGATTAGGGGTGCAGGAGTCCAGCGAAAGTAGACAAACTGAGAATATCTGTAGCCTGCACTCTGCCTAAATTCACCAGTGCCTCCTCTCTGCAGCAAGGAAATGCTGGAGATTTCCCTCTCTGGATGTGCAGGGCAGGAAGACCTGCTTTGGAGGCTTCCTCCTCTCCCCTCTTGCTTCCTCTCTCTATCGTGATGATCATTTGCCACAGTAATTTTTTAAAAATTAATAGTCTGTATGGCAATTTGTTTCTAAGCATGGGCTGTTTGTAACTTGAATGTTCAAAACTTGGGGACTGCCTGTATAGGACATTTTTCCATCTAACTTGAACAGGATGGTGCCCCCATTTGTTCAGGGTGTTTTCAGACAGAGGCTTTCCTGCAGGAGGAGGTAGTTGTTTTCTTAAAACCAAAACAAACAAAAATTACATTGTAATCTACCCTCCACCTAGTTTTCTCCATTTTATTACTGCATTATCCATCCACGACAGGATGTAACACCAGCTACTTTTTTGGCACCTTCTCTTTGCTACCTTTTCACATCCCCTCCAACGGAAATTTCCTCCCCTCTCTTCTTTCTCCCTTAGTGGGCACGCACACAGCTGAACCTAGTTCACCTCAAAATGGTGCTGTATTCTTTATTCCTCTGAAGAGGAGGTATTTCCAAGGTCAGTTTTTATCATGCAATTGGCCTCTGCCTCATTTACAAAATTGTATCGGGTGTGGGGCTGCTCCAGCCAACATTTTCTATTTTTCTTCCCACGAAGACAGAAAAAGCTGCACAACGCTCTTTTGATTAGTAGTGCTGGGAGCTATGTCCCTCTGGAAGCACCCTGGAATGACATATCATAAAACAGCCACCCACAAAAAATATCCATTCATGTTACTGAGGCTCCAGGGGAAAAGCAGAAAGGGCTTAATTTGAAATAAAAATATCAGCACATGAATGATGAAATGATGGCTTGCTTATAGTTCACCATGCAAAAATAATGCAGTTGTTAGTACTCCTTAAACTTAACTTGTTTTCCATGTAATCCGAAAAAATGGGAGAAAGCATGAGAGGAGTACACGACAATGTCAGCATCACACGGGGATCCCACAACCTCTCATTCCCTCTTCTGACTATTACCTGGTACACAAGCCATCTAGGGAGGGTTACACACACATGTACTGGCATGATCTCATGGGTAAATGCATGCTCACTCACATGTGTCTATGCAGCTGTTTGAGTGTGCGTGCGTGCGTGCGTGTGTGTGTGTGTGTGTGTGAGATGAAGCTGAAGTGTGCTTCTTGAGTAGGATGTGCTGATGCCGGGAAGTCCAACTTGTTTAAGCTCAACAGTCTTCCTGCCAACTTCTCATCCTGTGATTGGAAGCAGGCCGAGTCAGATTTTTTCACTTGCGTACTTCTTTCCTTTAAGAGGGGCTACAGTTTCGGCATCCAAAACACACATGCACACACACAACCACGAGGGACATTTGTACAAATCATTCCACCAGCCCGAATCACAGTAAGTTGTGCATTTTGCACAAATCAACATCTGAAAAGCACGTGGTGCTAATGTGGGTTGAGTAAATCTGGCCAATTTGTGAAAATCAGCACTGGAAAAGCACATGGTCCTTGTGCAATGAAATCACATGGGGATCATGCGCTTTTCAGGTGCCAATTTGCGCAAACTGGGCAATATTATGCAGATTTCCCCAGCATTTTTAAAATAGTGGCCCATCTTAGAACTGTGAGCAGGCTCAATTCTCACCATAGCACATTAATGCCAGTGTGAGGTGGTCAAACCAGAATCCAGGGGACTGAATTGATAGAATCCATCTGATTTTCACTGCCCTATCAGAGTCCTCACACACCCCTCGTACTGGAATTGTGGGGCTGTGTCTTGACGGAGATTTTGGAAAGGCAATTGGGAATTGCCCCATATTCTGGGATGGTGTGGATGAGTGTTATGGTCTTGCCATGTGGGGGCAGGTGATATGGGAGGCCTTCTTGGAGGAGATCTTGCAAGAGAAAATGGGAAATTTATTTATTTATTTTAATTTTATTTTTCAATTTATATCCTGCCTTTCTCCCACAAAGGGCTCAAGGCAGCTTACATCTCCTCCTCCATCTCATCCCCACAACAACAACCCTGTGAGGTAGGTTGGGCTGAGAGTCTGGGACTGGCCCAAAGTCACCCAGTTGGCTCCATGGCTGAGCGGAGACTAGAACCCAGATCATCTGAGTCCCAGTCCCATGCTCTTAACCACTACACCACACTGGCTCTCCAGTGTGGTGTAGTGGTTAAGAGTTGTTATTAGCAGTGAGTGGAGGAAGCATACATTCACACATATAATCTCTGTTTTACTTTCAGGTTTCATTGGTCAGGCTATATCTGCCAGTGACCTGTGCTTCTTACTTGGTACTGAATGCATTTTCCCCTTAAGGTGGTGGCCTAGAGATGCCACAGGTATGGGTGTTCCTTCGCATACAGCATGTAGTCTGGCTCTGATGAGTTTTTGCAGTACACCAGCTTTCTACCTGAATCTTTGGTCTAAATTTTTCAGGCTGATCATGACTGCATCTGTGGATGTAAACCTGAGTGTAAGCTACCTTGGGCTGGCCACAAATAAAGTAAGTACCGGTCCCTTCCAGTTCAGTTACTCTATAATGCACATACCCTTAGAAAATAAGAACAGCCAATGCAATCAGTTGGTTATGGAAGGAACCCAGGAGACCCCTACTTTGTTCAATGAATGATTTGTTCAATGAACGAACGAACAAATGCTCTGCATTATTACCACTGATGCTGCTATCAATGATCAGAAGAAACTGCATTATATTACTTTAGATAACTGACTGGCACAGACCTTTTGAACTAGATTTGATAAGGATTATATCCACACACAAAACAAATTATCTGGTACTTAGCTATAGCCCTTCCCAAAGTTTACCTCTAAATACACTTTCATGAGAAGCTTTAGCTATGGGTGGTATAGAAATGTAATAGATGAGGAGGAGGGGGGAGGAAGGGGGAGTGTACCTAACAAAAATACTCAGAGAGGGAGATTATCATCATCATAATGCATTTCCTGCCTTTTTCCTTTTGTGAAGAACCCAAGGCAGCTTACACAGCTTCAGTTTATTCTTACAACAACCCTGTGGGGTAGGTTGGGCTGAGAGTCAGTGGCTGGCCCGAAGTCACCCCAGTGTGCTCCATGGCTGAGCGGGGACTAGAACCCGATTTACCAAGTTGCTAGCTCCACACTCTTAACTATCATGGCACACTGGCTTTCTTGATCTGGTGTGTGTGTGTGTGTGTGTCTAAGTATAAAAAAATAACCCTGGCAGAGGAACTACGTGTATTGAGGGAGAGAAGTACTACTGATTCAGCACATGTATCCAGCTACCAGCCACTGGGACCCTGAAGAACTGAGAAATCCCCCTATGTCAGAATCAGGGCCTCAGCAACCCTGCAAGGGCCCGAAGAGCCAGGAACCCCTTGCAAGCAACAGCTGAGTAACAATTCTGCAGTGCAACTGGAGGGCCCGGAGATCAGCATATAAGATCACTGCTGCTCTTTGCCCCAGCAACATGAGATGTCCCTGTGACTCTCTTGTGCTCCGGCTCTCTTTTGCCTTGCCTGACCGCCTGTCCACCTACCTGCCTTGCTCCAGTCTGTCTGTGCTTCCATCCTTGTCCACAGTATTCCCAGGTACCTGCATCCATCTCCCCTGACCACACCTTGCTCTTGAATGTGACTGTCATTCCAGAGCTTGGCCTTGGACTGTGCTCTTGGACTGTGGTATCTTGGATTGTGTTTGCTTGGATCTATCATCTCCCTGGTTCTGACCCTGGTCTATTAAGCAAACACGACTTTGCTTCCCACCCCCTGAACCTGCTGCTGGCCTCCATCTTGCACCTGCACCCTGGTCCCGGCATTCCAACCTATGAAAAGCAACAGCACATCTAAATGAATCCTGCCAATACTAATTATATAAGGATACAGTCTGAAGGCATAGAGAGCATCCACCTGTGTTGAAGATAAGCAGATGTGGGACTGGCCTGGGCTTGGAAGGGAGACTACCTGGGAACTGCATGTAGCCACCTTGAGTCCCACACTGGGAGAGAGGTAGGGTGTAAATATAATAAATATTTATTATAGTTATTTAAATAAATACATATTTTAAATGATAAGCTGAAGTAATATACTTCTGGAACTGTTCAGATTTGGTAGAAATCACCATAGCAAATGCAAACAAGACATACTGGAAACCTATTTGTAACTGTTAAAAAACTGCAATATATATAAAAAAAACTGCAAAAAACTGCAGATAATTTTATTTTAGATACATGGCTATTTGGATTAGGGAGGTGATCACATTTGTATCCAAATATTTTGTAAAATGCAGTACTGAAACAGACCCATGAACATGAGACTGCATCAAAACAGTTATTTCCCTCAATGCACATGTGAAAGAAAGACAGAAAGAAAGAAAGGCCCTTTGCCAAATTTTCACTAGCTCTCTTAAAAATATGTAGGCTGCACTTTAATCTTTTCCTCCACTCTATCGTTCCATTTTTAGTTCAATAGGGAGAAACCAACTCTAAACAACCTAATTAAATCATGCCTTCCCTTGAAGGAAAAAAAAATACACACATCTGTTTATTTAAAGGAATTTATACACTGCCCATCAGAAAGTTGCCAAAGTGTTTTGCAAAGATAACAAGTAAAAGGACATTTTACTTTGCATTGCACAAAGGACATTTTGCATTCTAAAATGCTAGTTTAACTTGAAATGCATACGGAGAAGGGAGTCCAGCCAAAGGATGTACCCCAGACTTCCCTGTGGTAGCCCTCTGAGTATGGAATGATCTCCTCACTGAGGCTCTCTGGGCACCAACTTTACTATCTTTTCAGCAGCATGTTAAGGCCCCTCTCTTTGCTGAGGTATTTTCCAAATCCAAGGAGAACGTGCCGGGGGGGGGGGATGCCAATTGTTTTTAAGCAGGTTTAGTGGTACAGACTGGTAAAAATATGATTTTAATTTTTTAAGTAATGATTTTATGGGGTCTTATTGATGCTTTATTCTGTATTGCATTTTATTGTATTTATTGATGTCATTCACTGCTAAGAGTGTTTCAGGTACTACATTAAATAAATCAATAATTAAAGTATAGTCTTGCTGTAACAAACAGGGAAATTCTTGCAGAATGTAAAATTGTTATTTATTTTGTCCTACAATTTTAAAAGATTCAGACTGGGTGAAAAGAAGAAAAAAGAATCCGCTATACATTTACAGATCAGTCTGTAAGCAGATCTGAAAAAAGGGGAAGCAAAATATTGGAGATACATATTTGAATTAAATTTTAGGAAGAGCTTCCAGGCTACAACCATAATCCAAAGAATTGTGCAGTGGATTCCACAAAGCCAAGGACTCTCGGAAGAAACACACCCAAGCATGTGGCAAACATGTCTGAGACGGGGTGTGGGGCAGATTTTCAAAGGAAGTTTGAAATAGCAAGACTGGCCTCCTTTGCAAGTGGAGGGGAGAATTGAAGATCCTGATGTGGATATACTGCAGAATATGCCCAAATTCGCCATGTGAACCTCAGCTTATAAAAATAATTTCTGCTCCAGAAACTGCACAATAGGTTGTGGCTTCTCCTTCCTTCAAAATTAGGAAACACCATCAACAGTGGGAACATCCGATACAGACTCTCTTACTGTCAGACAGCGAGCTGATGCAGTCGCTCCCTCCCTAGCAGGAAATTCTGTGAGATTCTGCGATCCAAGGGAATATTTACTGCCCTTTTGTGCAGTCCCATG
Organism: Varanus komodoensis; assembly: GCF_004798865.1. Classification (NCBI taxonomy): domain Eukaryota; kingdom Metazoa; phylum Chordata; class Lepidosauria; order Squamata; family Varanidae; genus Varanus; species Varanus komodoensis. The sequence goes on from NW_025335548.1 coordinate 4,913,455, forward strand.
AAGTGAGTTACCACTCCTAGACTTCCAGCTGCACACACATCAGGAACAGCAGTTTCTTTGTATGTGGCTCCAATTTTTAAAACATAATAAACCCTCCTTCTACTTCAAAACAAAATCTTAAAAAGAAAAAATGCTATAGAAATCTCTGCGCGTTTGCGACATGGAACCATTATCTCTGTAGTAGAGGGAAAAAGTGCTTCTGACTAAATGGAAATTGTCTCCTATTGGCAACAACCTGGTACATTAGACAGGGACTTGTCTCCAAAGGAACTGGCAGGAACTAATCTCCAAGAGCTGTTTGCTACAGTTAGGAAGATGTGAACAATAAAACACAATTCACAAGGGGATTTGCAGAAAACAAAGTTTTTCCATCTACATAAACAACTATTTACCTTGAGGTCTCTTATTAACAGAACAAAACCTCCACTCAGACCACCCTTTAACTCAACAACCCTGGCTGTGCTGGATGTTAAGCCAAAAAAATTCCTCTGCAATTCAAGAAAACATTCAAGTTGGCTTATAAATGCTGGCTTGTTTAGAAGCAGTTAACCATAGTTCACACATAATAATAAAACATTATAGCTCATTGTGGCTTTCCGATAGCATGAACCAAGGAACAAAGTGGAACTAAATCATTTGTATTTGCTCACACGCAGCTTGTGCATATTTACTAGGACCAATTATAATATGCAAAAAATTGTCAGTAAGATTCCTCAAAAGTTCAGCGGATGTTAAGTTACAAAAGCTGAAAGACCAGAAAACTACATTGAAGAATGTTTATTTGACACGGGACTTATTTTCTTTACCAGGACAGAAGCCAAACAGAAACCTTATGATATCAATTTTATCCCTAACAAAGAGTTTCTACCAGGACAGGGATGAGGAATGTTTGATCTTCCAGGTGCTGTTGGACTCAAACTCTCAGCATCCTTCATCACTGGCTATGCTGGGAATTGCAATCCACCAACATTTACAGAAGCACATGATCCCCACCTCTGTAATATAATGAGCCTCACATTTTAAACTGAAATGTTTAAATTCAAATCAATATTTTCTCTCCAAGTCTTGTTTGGAAGAATAAATACTTGAATTTGGTCTTCTCAAAAAATTAAGATGGTATTTTTCTCTTTCTTGTCAGCGACCATCCCGCCCTAGTATTCCTTTGGGCAGAAGGACTCCCCATCTGCCAGGTCTTTTTCATCCATGACAAAAAAAGTTTCCGTGTGCACAAAGGGCCAGCTGTGAATGGGCTACTCCAGATGTGCAGGAGTTTTTTGTACACATTCCATTGCATTGTTTTTGTTCCAAAAACAGCCAAATGCACATTTCAAGTCATTTTTAATACAGCCTGAGTTGTAATCATATTGCATCTATTTCATCTGAATCAATATCCCAATTTTCTTCTCTAATACTTCGGCGAATGGGGCGGCATAAAAATGTTTTAATAAATAAAAATAAATAAAATACTGCATTTCCACAAGATTCTCTTCACGGATCCAATGGCCTTCTACTCCTTAGAAAAATTAGATCGTACTTAATTCAACAGTTAAGGGGTTCGTAGTTGAGGGACACAGCAGAACATAGGCTTATTTTCTCTTGTGCAAGTCAACTCTACTAATTATGGCTAAACAGAACAAGTTAAAGTACAATACCTCTATCTTAATTCTCTTTGGTGACAGCTCATCCCTTTCTCCACATTTAGACCTAGGAGATGAAAACACTTCATTTAACTAGGCATTACACACAATCTTTCACAAACAATTGGCTTATAACTGAAGTTCGAAATCAGTAGAAACAGAGTTTGCATGTCTGAATGCTCTTCTGTATAAATATTCCCTGTCCAAAGAAAATTAGCATGTCAGAAGAGAGAAAGTCATAGAATTGTTCACAGGTGAACATCAGCTGAGCTTTGAAAGTAGACATGCAAAGATTATTTCTAGAAAGTGGCGGAGGAAGCACAAATACATTCATGCTCTCAACACACTTACACATAATGCGAGATTCAGTGGTTTGCACAGCCGTGTTGTGCAATCTGTCTCCTCGAAAAAGGTGGGAGATTGTGCCACACATGCCTACACATGACTGTGTCACAGGTATAGTGGGAATGTGGAAACATTCACATCATACCTATAGTTAGTCATGGGTTCAAACAAGGCCTCCTGTCAGAATCAGTGAAGAGACTGCATTACAATAAGAATGAAAACAGATTTTAAATTCCTTTGTAATAAGCCCTATTACTGCTATTAGTTTGCCAAAAAAGGAGCTTACTTGGTGGTCCGGTAAGTATATTTGTATGTAACTTCTCGAGAGATTTGCCGTGCCAGTGCAAAGAGCTCATCTCTTCGGGTCAACAGTGCGTTATCTTTTACACATAGTTGAGCAGCTGCTTCATTAACTGTGAGCTAGAAAACAGAACACAAGAAAAGTTTCACTGGCTTGACTTCTTCGTCTTCGAATGTGTTATTACTTTTGTGGGGGGGCGGGGGCGGAACAGAAATCAAACATTTTCTAGGGGTGTGGGACATAGAAGAGGCTGGGAACCACTCCACTAATGCAGAAGTCCACAGAATAACTCTAATTAGTAATGTTAAGAAATGAAGTAATACAATCAATTAATAACTTTATTAATGTTAAGAAAAATTAATCATGTCAAGAAAATGTTTATGTATTTTCCTCTTCCGCTCTACTTCTTTATTTCTAAGCCAATCTAATTCATATTAAACATGTGAAGAACTGCAGATGCCTCAGCTGATTTCCTCTGCTAGCCTTCCTCAAGGTGGGGCCCTCCAACCACTTTGGTCATGAATGCTAGGATTTGTAATCCAAAACATATGGAAGGTAAATGGAAGGCATCAGCTTCAGGAAGGCTACTTTATGACAACATCCACGCTAAGGAAGAGAAAGGTTCAGGAGATGCATTTAAACTAAACACTAGTGTGAGCGTAAAAGACAACAAACGAGCAAATGAAGAATCCCCCCACATACTAACTAACCCAACAGTGTTCCTTCTTCAGTGGACTGAATCCTAAAATGTACCTACCAGCGCTGATTAAAATTGTGCTCCACAATTGCCAAATGTTATTCATTATCATCCATAACAAAACTGAAGTTAGCTAGAACTGCCATCAAAATTCCACCTAGTGTAATTCAAAGCAAATTTGGGATTTCCTCTCCAGGACAAAAACATCCAAGGAATCTTTGAGGGAAACCAAATTAGTTCTCATACAAGCAACATTTCCCATGCACTTCCAGAACCTCCTTGTGTTACCATGGAATTTCAGCAAATGGCCGTTGGTAGGCAGAATTTCAATGAGACGTCAGTGTTTTACAGGGTGGTTTCAGAGACCCTACAGTTCATATTGTACTAAGCTGCCTTTTGGCATACAGCCAGCAGAAAGGGTTGACAATTAACAACACCGTACGGAGACAGAATAATGTATCTTTAAACAACATAATGAAGCCAAAGTGAATTTTAAAAAATCTGATTTTTAAACATTTAAATGAGTTTTTTTAATAAAATGTTTTTTGAGGAAAATTCTATCTAAAGAAACTATTCCTATTTAAGATACATTGTAGTCCAAAGATTATACATCATGAAATAATGATTACTTTTTAATTATGTAGCATGAGGCTGTATATTCATACAGTGTTTAAAATTTTTAGTAAATGAATTCCATTAATCCAATCACAATGTCGTGTTCTTCCAGAGGTTTCTACAAGGTTATTGGACAATTTTTCTGTCTAGAAGCTATTATTACAGATGCTTGGTTTTACAGTTCTCAGAGATCACATGCCTCTTCTTCACGTCAAAAATGTTATAAAATAAACATTCAGAATTGAGGGAAAAAAAACCTTAATCAACTCTTCACCTCTTAAGTGCTAAGTTTCAAAAAATTAAATAGACGAAAATTGTTGGGAGCGGAATAGACCTGCACAAGAAACTAAGGGTGGTGAGGCTCAAGTCTGGATCTTTTTGTGTATAGCCTGTGGTTTATCATATTATTTCTGGTGGAGAAAACCTATAATGGCAGCAGGCTGTAAAAGAGACCCAGTTTGGGAATATTTTAATACAGTTCCTCTACCTACACAGGCATGCGTATACATTCTGTTAAAAACTATGATTTAAATCTAGTCTTACTGACTCATGATGTGAATCATGATTTAAATAAATTTGATTTAACTTAATTCCACCCTGAATGAAACATACTCTAGGGGGAAAGGGCACAAGAATGGACAGACAGACCTATCTCTACTTGCAGTGCCAAAACATGGGGCTGTGTGAAGTGAAGTTGCATATCTGTAAACACAGAACTACAACCAACTGCAGTCCTATGGTGTACACTTTTTGCACACCAACAAACACATTCCCTCTGCTTCACACTTCCTGGAACTTAGCCCTGTGGACACTAGGGTACCTATAGAAATGTAGGACTCATCAACCCCATAGACCTCATTTCAGTACAATTTCAAAAAAGAGGGCAGAAGGCCTGAAACAACAGTAGCCTATGCTCTTCACAACAGCAAAGCTGTCACATCCAGAACTATCAAGAACGTATCAGTGAATACTAAGATCTCAGCTAACAAATCTAATCAGAATGTATCTTCACAAATGAATGCTAAGTAATGGAAAGGGAGGGGTGAATGCATTGCTTATGCTGGTATTTGTTGACATTTGCTTGTTGTTGTTCAGTCTGTCCAAAAAAGGAGAGATGCTTCTGGGGAAATGAGCAATATTAATAAAGTTAGAAAACCTAACATTTTCTTCAATATTCTCAGGCACTGAAACTTTTAAAATGAATGTATATACAACCATGCAGTGAACCCCCTGCCTACCTAACTAAATCACATTTAATTGTATACTTTATTGCCTGTAATTCTGAACTTAGAAAAAGCACTATTGAAATCAATGGGATTTACAACCAAATGGGCATGCCTCAGAACGGGTTGTTATCCAAGTTAGGCTTGTATCTAAACACTTAATGAGGCTTAGATCTAAGGATTTGTGTGTTCCATGATATTATTGCACATATTTGTATGTTGTCCTCCCTCCAAGAAGTGTACAGGATTATTCAATTCTACTACGGCAACTACCCTGTAAAATAGACCAAGCTCAACAGATCTGCTTGCTCAAGGTCACTCAACGAACTTCATGGATAGCACTATCTAGCTCTAACATGAGTAGAATACTGAAAGATCATAATTTTCCTTAAAAAAAATCAGGTTTCTGGTCCTTATGATTGTGAAGACAGGCTTGACACATATGCAAATAGTGCCTGAGGAATTCTCAGAAATTAGAAGATAAGCCAAACCGAGTAAGAACATACAAAGGGAAGTCCTTCTGCCCTCCATGGCTCCCCATCAATGCCTTCATAGTTAGCAATATGGAATTCTGCAAACTATATACAGTGCAGAAAATTCAGGTTGAATTGCTTTTTGAGCGCAGGATATAATTGCCCTAATTACAATCAGCTGTCAAATTCAGCAAATAGTACTATAATTAGAATAGCCAGTAAATGTTTTTGTCCATTCTATCCATTCTGCATACCTGTCTTGGGTTGGACCAATCACACCCCCCTTGCTACTTGGATCCAAGGGTGTTAATTAATCATTGGTGTACCATATAACTATCAAAATTTTGTACAGTTTTCATATAATTACTCTTTTCAAAACCCATACATTCAACCTGATATGTCTTGCTTCAAATACCATATCTCATCTGAGCACAAATTTGTACAAATCAAAGGGGCAACTAGGTCAGACACGACTGATTGCTTTCTTTTCCCATGCTTTGCATCTCACACTTATCCATGATGGAAGATCTATATGTGCTTAACATACTGCCACAAATGGACAGAGCTAGTACTGCAATAAATCTGAGTCACTATTAGGAGCCACTAAATTACAATGTGCAGCTTAAAATGCAATCTAAACTACTTATGGCATCCTTAACATTAGAGCTTTTGTTAGAGCAATGCATCTGGTTAAAGCTCTTGTTTATTCAAGTGCAACCCTCTTTTTTAAATACGAAGAATGTACAACTTCTGCTTGTTGACTTGAGCATCTAAACCAAGAGTGAGGACAGAAACCAGACTTGGTATCAGCTCAGAGACACACAATGCCCTAATAGTACAAGTAATCTAATGCTGTAAGGAATAAATTAGATCAAGTAACAGAGAACAATTCCATAATGGAGTGGGGAGATTTTTTTCCCCAAATAAATTATGAACAAGCTAAATAAATTTCACTGTTCTTGCCAATAAAAGTCTGTGGCTCACAGCTGTCTGATAAAGATTTTTTTTTTTTACTGAAAATGCTGGAATGACTTATTAAAAATATGAATCAAGAAGAAAATCATTTCCATATTACAGCAACCGAGTATATCCTGCCAGTGGGCAATAATGAGATAGCATCCATAGCACAGATCTAAACAAACACATATGCAATACAGAATTTGATCCTCTGTATCTTTGCTTATGCATTTTCAGACACCAGTATTAAGAACCTATCTGAAAACACTGATGGGCAGGCAGGTTAAATATGTGCATAAACACTTATCTTGCAAAGTGGGTTCTTTTTGGAAGGCAGGACATTGCTAAAAAGTGCAAAGGCAGCCTCTCCTGTATTCTTTGCTTCAGGCAGGCCATACAAGTGGTCAAGCATTATAGCAAAATCAGCTGCCAAAACCAAAAAAACAAGCAAAGCAAAACAAAAAACACCAGACCTATTAAAAGGCAGAAAAGAGAATGTGCCCCTTGTAAACTGTGATGGCATTGACACTCTATCACTGCTTGGTGTCCAGTGAACACACATGCAGTCACGTTATCCAAAAGAGACCCACAGCAACTAGCTGAAGGGAGGAATAGGTCTTTGACATCAATCTCAAATCTCTTCCTAAATTCTAAGAAAACAGCAGCTGACATTAATCTTGGAGAAAAGAAATCTGAACCCACAGGATCCGCACCGCTGACAAGCAGAAACATTTCTGTGCAACTTTAGCATTGATGACAGGGATTAGATGGCTGTCAGGCCTAAATGCACAAAATGGTTCTTTAAAGTAGCAGACAGCAAAAATAAATTTCTCTCACATTGTCGACGTTTGCTTGATAAAAATCTCAAATTAACATTGGACATCTTACTAATCCTGTTGCAGCCTCACTGTGCCAACAGCACAGTGGAGGCATTGGGAGTAAATGTTCAGAGCCATTTAAACATGAGTTTTGTTGAGAATGATCAGGGCTAGCAACTGGAAAAAGGGTGTGAGGAACATCGAGAACACATTTACAGTAAGCTGATGTCTTGGATGAGCTAGTAATCTCCTAAACCCATTCCCACACTATTCATTCTTTCCATCCTTTTCCAATTATCAACCAACCAAATTCCTGTAAGCACCCCAATTGTCATTCCATAATAGTACAGTAAGAACTGTGGTTGCCATGAAACTTAAAATAAGAACTGTGTTTTATTTTTCTTGTTATCTTAAATGACAAAGAACCTTTTCCAACTAACAACTCATTGAGAAAGGACAGACACATTTCCATTTAGACTCATCCTGTTCACTTATGTGAAAGATCAGTCATTTATGGCTCCTCCCCTCTTGGAGCTCTTCTCATTCCAACAGGTCATGTGATATTATCACCATCATTGTTATTTATGTACAATAGATTAATATACTACTTAACCATATTTTTAAAATATCTCTAATATTTTACTGCTAATCTCCAGCAACTTTACTGCTCTGTTGCATCTGGTTATTATAAGACACTCACACCATGAAGAAGTAATGCTTAAATTTTCTTATTTTCTTTTCCTAGAGCTCCCCATCCCCTTTTTCTTTGTGCAGAGCCTTTTTAGATGGTTAAGACCGAAGGCAGGGACAGTCTTGTTTTTACTGATCTGAAAGCCACTTCAGAAGACTTTATGGCTTAAGAGCAGTAAATAAAAGCTTTAAATTAACAAATAATTGGTTTGCCAGAAAAGAATGGACAGAAATGTGTTCTTTAAACATTAAGGGCCCTTTACATAGCATGAGTGCTTGCAAGTAGCAAAAAATCCAAGCTTTGCTTCTTTTTATTCTCAAAGGTATTCAGTACATTACCTGTTCAATAGTTTATTAACGTAAGATATGGAGATGTGGATGCATGTTATATCCTATTTTAAATATAATTTCATAGTAACTGACAGGGTTTATGGCAGCCAATTCTTTCAGAGCCACTCTCACCATACCTAATGTGCCATGTAACTATCAAATTCAGATTTTTTAGAGACAGATTTTTCTCAGCAGTCAAATGGGCAGAATTTTAGGCTATCAGCTCAACAATCTCTCTCTTTTTTCACTAGTTAAACCAAGAAAATACATCTAACATTTTGAGCACGTGATAGCTAACCCCAGTATAGGAGAAGCGTATGTTTATATAAGGAAGACATATGGGTTGGATCAAATATGGGAAGTCTGGAAGCTATTTTCATACACGCTGATATCACAAACAGTTCTCAGAACAATTGTTAACATCCAGAAAATTACAAGTCACACCTCAGCCAGACCCCAGATTAAGCCATGCACACATTTCCTGGAAGGATGTTCCACTGACTATGGGTGGACTTGGCCCTTCTGCATCAGTGTACACAGGACTGCAGTATAATACTACTAAATCAGGACCAAGGAACAGGCCTCTCTTCTCTGACAAAAAGGTGTGTGTGTGGGTGTGTGTGTGTGTGTATGTTAAGAGCGGCTGGCCTATATGCAACTCTGTAATGGATCTCTTCAGAGGCCACATTCATTTCACATGGGCCCATAAAGCATAGGATACAATGGTCATGGAAAAACCAACTGAGCAAATCAAGAGAGCAGAAGGCCTACACTAAGCAACACATCCGTGGACACACAGGTGCTATTTCTAGCATAAGTGGACCAGGAAAAGGATAGTAGAGCTCTGTCCATCATTAAGGGCTCTCACAGGGCTGTTTGCATGTGATGGCAGCATATCATGGATTAGCTCACAATTCAGTACAGTGCATGCTGCAGCCTTTTACACCCCATTCAGACCCCATCTGGTACGACTGGGGCTTAGTTTATGACATCTGGACCTGAACAGTATAGGTTAATCACAGGTTAAATAACCCACAGTTAATAGCCAATTGAAGGTGAAGCTGTTTCACTGACAAGCAATCTATAAGGTACAGGTTCAGGTGCCATGTACCAACCCCCATTAAATGGGCTAAATTCGAGATGTTCTATAGGGGATGGGATAGAAAAGCTATTAATCAATCAGTCAGTCAATCAATATCCAAATTGGCCACAAAAGGTGCTCAGCACACACTGCAGCATGGTTAGGTTCATGATGGCTATTGTTGTTGTTGTTAGTTGCAAAGTCGTGTCCGACCCATCGCAACCCCATGAACAACATTCCTCCAGGCCTTCCTGTCCTCCACCATCTCCCAAAGTCCACCCAAGTTCACACCAACTGCTTCACTGACTCCATCTAGCCACCTCATCCTCTGCTGTCCCCTTCTTCTTTTGCCATCTATTGTTCCCAGCATTAGACTCTTCTCCAGGGAGTCCTTCCTTCTCATTAGGTGGCCAAAGTATTTGAGTTTCATCTTCAGTATGTGGCCTTCTAAAGAGCAGTCAGGATTGATTTCCTCTAGGACTGACCGGTTTGATCGCCTTGCGGTCCAAGGGACTCGCAGGAGTCTCCTCCAGCACCACAATTCAAAGGCCTCAATCCTTTGGCGCTCAGCCTCCTTATGGTCCAGCTTTCACAGCCATACATTGCAACTGGGAAAACCACAGCCGTGACTATATGCACTTTTGTTGGCAGGGTGATGTCTCTGCTTTTTAGTATGCTGCCTAGATTTGCCATAGCTTTCCTCCCCAGGAGCGTCTTTTAATTTCTTGGCTGCGGTCCCCATCTGCAGTGATCTTGGAGCCCAGGAAAATAGAATCTGTCACTACCTCCATTTCTTCCCCATCTATTTGACAGGAAGTGAGAGGACCGGATGCCATGATCTTAGTTTTCTTAATGTTGAGTTTCAAGCCAACTTTTGCACTCTCCTCCTTCACCCGCATCAAGAGGCTCTTTAGTTCATCTTCACTTTCTGCCATGAGAGTGGTGCCATCTGCATATCTGAGGTTGTTGATATTTCTCCCAGCAATCTTAATTCCAACTGGTGATTCATCTAGCCCCGCCTTTCTCATGATGTGCTCTGCATATAAGTTAAACAGGCAGGGCGACAGTATACAGCCTTGCCGAACTCCTTTCTCAATTTTGAACCAATAAGTGGTTCCGTGTCCAGTTCTCACTGTTGCTTCTTGACCCACATATAGGTTTCTCAAGAGACAAATAAGATAGTCTGGTACTCCCATCTCTTTAAGAACTTGCCACAATTGGTTGTGATCCACACAATCAAAGGCTTTAGCATAGTCGATGAAGCAGAAGTAGATGTTTTTCTGCAACTCCCTAGCTTTCTTCATGATCCAGCATATGTTGGCAATTTGATCTCTAGTTCCTCTCCCTCTTCGAAATCCTGCCTGTACTTCTGGTAGTTCTCGGTCCACATACTGCTGGAGCCTAGCTTGTAGGATTTTGAGCATAACTTTGCTAGCATGTGAAATGAGTGCAATGGTGTGGTAGTTTGAACATTCTTTGGCATTGCCCTTCTTTGGGATCGGAATGTAAACTGACCTTTTCCAGTCCTGTGGCCACTGTTGAGTTTTCCAAATTTGCTGGCATATTGAGTGTAGCACTTTTACTGCATCGTCTTTTAGGATTTTGAATAGCTCAACTGGAATACTGTCGCCTCCACTAGCTTTGTTGTTGCTCAGACTTCCTAAGGCCCATTTGACTTCACATTCCAGGATGTCTGGCTCGAGGTCAGTGACCACCCCATCGTGGTTATCAGGGATGTTAAGCTCTTTCTTGTGTAGTTCCTCTGTGTAATCTTGCCATCTCTTCTTAATCTCTTCTGCCTCTGTTAGGTCCCTGCCATTTTGGTCCTTTATCATGCCCATCTTTGCATGAAATGTTCCCTTCATATCTCCAATTTTCTTGAAGAGATCTCTGGTCCTCCCTATTCTATTGTTTTCTTCTATTTCTTTGCACTGTTCATTTAAGAAGGCATTCTTATCTCTTCTAGCTGTTCTCTGGAATTCTGCATTCAATTGTTTGTATCTTTCTCTTTCTCCCTTGCCTTTCGCTTCCCTTTTTTTCCTCAGCTATTTGTAAACCTTCTTCAGACAGCCATTTTGCTTTCTTGCATTTCTTCTTCTTTGGGATGGTTTTAGCTGCTGCCTCTTGTACAATGTTGCAAACCTCCATCCATAGTTCTTCAGGCACTCTGTCTATCAGATCGAATTCCTTAAATCTATTTGTCACCTCTACTGTATATTCATCAGGGATATGATTTAGGTCATACCTGAGTGGCCTAGTGCTTTTCCCTATTTTCTTCAACTTAAGCCTAAATTTTGCAACAAGAAGCTCATAATCTGAGCCACAGTCAGCTCCTGGTCTAGTTTTTACTGACTGTATAGAGCTTCTTCATCTTTGGCTGCAGAGCACATAGTCAAGCTGATTTCTGTGTTGACCGTCTGGTGATGTCCATGTGTAGAGTCATCTCTTGGGTTGTTGGAAAAGAGTGTTTGCTATGACCATCGTATTCTCTTGACAAAATTCTACCAGCCTGTGCCCTGCTTCATTTTGTACTCCAAGGCCAAACTTGCCTGTTATTCCAGTTATCTTTTGGCTTCCTACTTTAGCATTCCAATCCCCCATGATGATAAGGACATCATTTTTTGGAGTTAATTCTTGAAGGTGCCGTAGGCCTTCATAGAACTGGTCAACTTCAGCCTCTTCAGCACCAGTGGTTGGGGCATAGACTTGGACTATTGTGATGTTGAATGGTTTGCCTTGGATTCGAACTGAGATCATTCTGTCGTTTTGGAGATTGTATCCCAGTACTGCTTTTCCTACTCTTTTATTGACTATGAAGGCTACTCCATTTCTTCTGAGGGATTCTTGCCCGCAGTCATTCTTGCCCTGATGGTCATCTGAATTAAATTCACCCATTCCTGTCCATTTTAGTTCACAGATACCTAAGATGTCGATGTTCAGTCTTGTCATCTCATTTGACCACATTCAGCTTGCCTTGATTCATGGATCTTACATTCCAGGTTCCTATGGAGTATAGATCTTTACAGCATTGGACTCTCCTTTCACCACCAGATACATCAGCAACTGAATGTCCTTCCGGCTTTGACCCAGTCACTTCATTCTTTCTGGCGCTACTAGTACTAGCCCTCCGCTCTTCCCCAGTAGCATATTGGACACCTTCCGACTTGAGGGGCTCATCTTCCGGCGTCGTATCTTTTTGCTTTTTGGTACTGTCCATGTGGTTTTCATGGCAAAGATACTGGAGTGGGCTGCCATTTCCTTCTCCAGTGGATCACGTTTTGTCAGAGCTCTCTGCTATGACCTGTCCGGCTTGGGTGACCTTGCATGGCATAGCTCATAGCCTCATTGAGCTACACAAGCCCCTTTGCCATGACAAGGCAGTGATCCATGAAGGAGATGATTGCTATAACTGGAGCCAAAGTTGGAAGGAGGCAGGTCCAGAGGCAAAAGCCACCCCTTCTCTCCCTCGTCCCCCCACTCAACAGAATAGGGAAGGCCTGGTGGCTGAAATGACTGCATGCAGAGGGCCTTTGAAATTAGTCCAAGGAACCCATTAAATTAAACTAAGAGGCACATATAGCCCTAAGAATACAGGTTATCCACCCTCTGCTAAAACTAAAACAAACAAACAGAACACCAGAGTCATAGTATACTTCTTCCATATTGCAAATGAATTCACCTACCCAGATTTCTTCTGCCACCCTGCCCCTCCCTTTAACCACAATAGAAAATTTTTCTCTCAATGTTTTATAATTCTAAAACATAAAATGGTTTTGTAAGGCCCGGATCTACTTGTCTGGGGAAGTGCCCTGGAATGAAGCAGCAATTCCTACCAATGGGACAACATGAGGACCCAGCCTAATAGAGATTTAAGGATGCTTAGGAGTAAATACACAACTACTAGCATTTTTTAATGAATAGAACAGAAGTGTGGGCAGGAGGGAGGCGTAGATCTTGCTAGTGTGGGAACAGAACTTATCCACATAACAAGAGCAACTAAGTTTTGAAGTTTCAGGCTGAAATAGTACAAATTAGAGAACAGATTACAGGACACTTGAACAACCCTGCAGTTTGAGTTTGCAGATCATGCTCCTACACAGGAAAAAATGGGAGTTAAGAGCGAAGGAGGTGGGCGTTCTGCAGGCAGCTCTCTTGTCTTCTAATAATGCATATTACAAGGCAGTCAATACTGAATGGCCATTTTCCTGTGGCAATCCAAAGCAAGGTGCAGCCCATCATTGAGAGCGCTGATGTCCTCAGAGGAAAATGTCCTGCGTAGAAGACCCACTCAAAGACTTTAGGGTGCGATGCTCAACTATTTTAAGTCCTGAAACGCTGAGGCTGATGAGCATCCTGTGCAGGCTGGGAAGAGTGGAAGATGCCATCTTAGCCTCTCCACCTTTCCACCACGCATTTTTCAGCAGTCAGGTTTGCCTGTCCAGTCAGGGGGTGCTTCAGAGAGGGAGGAAAGAAAGTTGAAGAGGCCTCTGCATAGCTCATTTCCAGGCTTCTCCATTCCCCCACCTTTCTTATCCACTAACCTCCCCACTTTCCCCTGCTATAAGGTTGCTTTTGTGATGTTGGAGACGAGCAGCCTGATTCTTCCTATCCTGGCAGTAAGGGGCGAAGCATCAGCCCTCCAACTCTGCCTTCTGAGGCTGAAGTAAGGAAGAAACTCCAAATAATCCTATGGTTCCTCAGATCCCCACACAGTGTTGCAGAAGGTCAACCATTAGACTCTACCACAAGCCAAAAACGTATTTATGCTCTCTGCTTAAAGCTGAGAACACTGTTAAAATCCTAGTGATGAAAATAATAAATTGCTAGGTTCCTACCCATTCAACCCTTCAAATGTTTCTCTGTGTAGCTACAGCATCACGACTGTCCAGCAGTGTTTTGACTAGGGTTGGGCATCTGATCAGTCAAGAGAAATTTATTCAACTGACCAATGCAGGTGTAGGCAACTTGACAGCCTTCAGAGATTTCCAACTATAACTCCCATCAGGACCAAGCAGCACAGCCAATGCTAAGGGATAGTGACAATCCAAAATAACTGGAAGTCCCTAAGTTGTCTACCCCGGGATCAGTCAAATATTGTTGAACAAAGTTTTGGTGTCTTAATAGCACAGTCTTATAGATGTCAGAGTTAAGTTTCTCAGAAATGAGTGGAAAGACTCCAAGTACATACATGATTATGGCATAAAGCACCAATTTTGTTAGAACTCCAACAACAAAACAGAGATAATGAACAGGTTCGATAGTTATGCTAATTTCAAAAATAAATTGGTTAACCATAAGTGTGAAGCTTTTTTTCAAAACACCTCATTGCACTTTAATTGACTGTAGTTAAGATTTGTATGCATAGGAATGGATCGCTGAACAGTTCTCTTTCGCATTTATTCTGGAATGCCAAGGTAAAACTTACACATCCCAAATAAAAGCAGAAATAGAAGCATGCTACCACCAAGTATTTTTTTTTCAAAAGTCGGATTTTTAAATGTGATTGTTTTAAGCGTCATCCACTTCAACTTTAGCTGGTTTTTACCTACACAGCCTAGGTTACCCTTTTTCCACTAATAACAGTGTGCACACTCATTCAGAGATGCCTGCAGAAGATGTGGCCAGTGGAAGAAACTTTACAACACTGCCCTCAGTAGCAAATTATACCACCGTGGCTTTTATTTTTAAGATAACATGTTCATGTTGTGGCTTCATGGAACATGTGACGACTATGAAATAACACATAGTCAAGTAACCATATGCAACTGAGTCAGATCCACTGAACCTTAAATCTCCTATCAAGAACTGAAATAAACTGCGAACAATCCCATAAGTGAAGACTTTGAATTTCCTGGAAATTCAATCAAGGATCTCAAAATGATGGCCCGTTTAGGTGGAAGTCTAGAACAAGCTGCAAAAATGTAATCACATGAAGCCAACATTTCAACAGGATTCCATTCTCATTTAAAACCCTGACAGAAATAATAAATCTTTATCAAATGAGAATTCCACCAAGACAAGTGCTTTTACAATCCAAGCCAATGCTTCCCTTCAATCTCTCCCAGTATGTGACAAAAGCAGAGAGTAGTCTATGAAAGCCCATGCTTTTAAACATATTAATCTTTGAAGGTGCAACAAAGGCCAAGCCTTTTCTTTATCAATTTGTCATAACTCATCATGACTCCGAACACCAGTGCCACACCTTTTCCACAGAGGAAGCAAATTCCTGGTGTTTCAATGATGATGATAATGTATCATGCAGGAAGCCATGGAAACATATGCCTGACTATTCTACGATGGAGTCTATATCCACGTATTTCAGAATAAAACAGGAACATACCTTGAACTCTTTTCTAATTCAATGGACCATTATTATTATTATTTTAATACAGCACACCAACAAGCATTTGTGTGATAAGTTTCCATTTGTCATCTGAAAACACATTTTGAAGCAAAATTTTAAAACTACCTGCTTTTTCTTGTGCCTGCTTTAAAGTCACCAACATTTGCCAGTTTTACAGCCATCGTGGATCACAATCACAATCTAACACATGGCTCTCATGTTCAAGATCACTCATTTCAACAGTATTTCAACTATTCCCAAGTTCCTACCTTTTCTCTGGCATTTTGCTGAAGAAAAATTGTTGCAGCTCTTGTCAAATAAAAATACTCTGGGGCAGGATTTGTTTACAGCAGTTTACATGCACACTGATTCAGTTGTAGCTCTGTTCAACAGGACCTAACCAGAAACAGCCATTCTGTAGCGGTTGTTCACATGGAAAGGTGGTTGTGCACAACCAGGACAGAACATGCAAACTGTCTGCAGAAAACTTACCCCCTCCATTGTTACTCCACACCCATTTTACTGCACCCATTACCCACTCCTAACTGGTTCCCTTCATAGGCTGAAAAGTATGATGTGCAAACTCAGTCCACTGGGTTGTTTAAAGGCTAAATAGACCAGTGGTTAACCCAAGATTAATTGCTGGGTCGTTTAGCCCCTAATCATCACAGGTTGTTGAGTAAAAGCAAATAATGTGCATGTATAGCCACTTGTGCATGACTACCCACTGGCTTTAAACCAATGGGATGTTGTTACATGTGAACCAAGTCATATAAAAGTTACCATGCAAGGTACAGCTCCATGAATTTTTATAAGGCGGCAGTACAGAAATGAATGCCTACTTTAAAATAGTAGCAGTAGTAATAGAAGAAACAACAATTTGATGGTGTTAATAATAATATTTTTAGAGAAATTACAGACACAGCATTCAATACAGAGTTCATGAACAGTTGGACCTTACTTTGGGGGTGCTACAGTTCTGTTTGGAGGGTGGTCAAGATTAGTTTTAACTGTTGGATCCTGTTCAAGCCCAAACATTTCCTCTGGTTTAGATTAACAAAACAGGCCTACTGTAGAGCAGAACCAAACATCTTGACATGTTGCTGGCACTGAACAAAATTTGTAGTAGTGGTCTAACTAAGAAACAATCTATTGTGAAAGGCACAAAAGAGGTCTAGAAAAGGAATCGTAAATATTCTAGTCTAGAGAATGCAACTTCAGTTAGACACCCAACTCAAGAACATTGCACTACAGTGGTTTCTGATTTCATTACTTACTGTGGGCAAAGAGGGGTTGCATTATAAAGAATTGCTGGCAAAGCTTATAAGGGCTGGAAAAACTGAGATTGCCAGGCCTTGAAAAAATGCCCAAGGTCTCCCCTTTCAGAGACACCGTGACAGAACATGGGTACTGGCACTGGCGGAGAAACTAACCAGTCCCTTCCGTGTTGTTAGAGGAGAAACAAAAATAATTTTGTAGCAACCTGGCATCCATTCTTAATATATTCCCCAGAACTGAATGGTGAAGATGGATCCCCAATTAATTTGCTTGATTTCCAGGGTAGCAGATTCTAATTTGGCATATAAACAATCTAATTAATACTGGATATAATATTCTAAGTATTATTTAAAGGTATATGAATACGGTTCTGTGAGTGTATTTAATATATTGCTACAATAAAGTACTTAACAAAATAAGAAGAATTCTTATTGGCCTGGCACCAGAGGGAATTCTCAATCTTCCTCTAACAAAATAAGTGATCTCTGGGGAAAAAGCTCTGAGAGGGAGACTTCAAAAGAGCAGAGAAACCCAGTTCTTGCTCTCATCTTTTTACCTCATGGAGGGTGAGATGTTTGCCATCTTTTCTTTTGGAGTCAAATCTGCCATATATTGCGCTGTATTTCCTAATCTCCTCCTCTTTGTGAGGGTCCTCGTCACTCATCTCAAAGATGTGACCAACCATCTTGGCCAGTTTCTTATTGATTTTCAGCAGTTCTTTCACTTCATTCAAGTCACTTTTGGGGAGGGTGGGAACCATGCGCTCAACGCACTCGGTCACCGACAGAGCTGCCGCCGCGTCCAAGGTTTCCGTGTTTTCCTTTGGTGAGGCTGGAGAGCCAACGTCAGCTGGGGAAAGGCTGTGTTCACTCTCTGTAGTGTGGTGTCCTTGCCATAGTCTCTGTTCACTGCCGCTCTGCAGTGGTAAGCTTCCCACCCCATCGGACTTGCCAGCACCCACGCTCTGAACACACGTGGTGGCGGCACATTTTGGAATCTTCAAGTGAGGCTCCCGTGTATTACTATTCCTTTCATAACTATTGCAAGATATTCCCAACCAAGCAGGAGACCCTTCCGGTAATTTATATATTGGAATGCTACTGACCGGTAAGGAAGTAAGAGGCTGGTTAAAAAGGCCTGGATTCGTGACCCAGTCTCTCAAAGCCTTCTGCAGTCTTCGGACATGAAGAGGTTTGCTAGCCATGCCAACAAGGGCCATGATCTCAAGGAACTCCTCTTCACCCGCCTCACACAACTGCTGGACATCGTCTCCTCCCTGCTGAATGAAGGCATCGAAGTAGAATAGGAGGTTGGCTTTCTGCAGTATGCGATAAAGTTGCAACTCTCCGAGGGTCCTGGGTAACGCTGCTGCCATTGTGGACGGAACACCCTGCAAAAAAGAAAAGGAGTAGCAAAATAAATATTATCTCTGCATGCGTTTGCTGGCTTGCAGGTGTGCTCTTCCCAACATTTACTGGTTTCAACAGAACTGGCTGGTGAACAGATGTGTTCAAATGGGATAATGCACTGTACAGCACATACAGCATCGGACCTGGCTCAAGCCATGCTATACTATCAACTCTCTAGAAAGCACTGGACAAGCTACTCAGTTTCCTAGCTAAGAAACTGAAATGAATTCACACACGTGTGTGTGCGCACACACACAAAATCACTCTACTTTATAGATCAGTTGTGAAAAAAAACAAGAGAAATGTTGTATATTAAGAATGCTGTTGAAATCCTAACTAACAATATTTCATGCATACAGGTATCCTGCAGCCCATTATTACTGAGTCCGAATCCAAATGTATTTTTCCTACTCGGTTGCCATCTAATGCTGACAAAAGTTTTTCCCTGGTACAAACCGTTTGCAAAAAGAAAAGAAAGGCTGGGTTCAGACAAGAGGAACAGGCATGACTCTCCGCTTAATGCACTGCATCTCCCAAGCAGATCCCTCACCAGCCATTCAATAATCATACAAAATGGCAATTAAAAAAGGGAGGAGGATCTCAGTGACTTACAAGTTCTGCATTCTGTACAGAAGCTTTTGAAAGCCCATTATTTCACAATTTAAAATTACAAAAACATGAAAGGCAGTGGCTAATTCCTACATACATGCACAAATACTTCTAAACTATCAGATAATATTCTGGAAAAAAGCACAGGATACATATTAAATAGTTAAATCTGCAAATTTTAACATAAGGATAGATCTTTAAGGACACTGTCCAATGAGGCTGCTCGTGACCCTCCAAACTTGGAGGATTAAGGGCACCCCTGCCTCTGCCCTTCTCCTGCCCCACAAAAGACATAGACCCATTCAGTCACCTACATCCTTTGACCCTTGCTCATGAGGAAGGAGGCTGAGGCACTGCCAGAATTTCTGCCAGACCCTCTCCTTCCTCTCTGCCCCCAGCTCCAGCTCAGAAGTTGAGCTTCCAACTTTGGAGCCACAGTCTACAAAGAAAGAACTGGATGGAGAGAGGGTGCTCCAAAGTCAGAGCTGGACCCTAGTCTATTCTGTGGCTGTCCAGCAGCTTCTACCACCCTCAGCTAGTTAAGCGAAGTAGATCAGTTAAATGCATTTGCAAAAAAATACGAATCATAGTAAGTGTACAGCCATAAATTTAGAGACATAGTTTGACATAGATGGTCTCCCAGCAACTGGCCTGCTAGGTCAAACACAAATACCTAAGACATGTAAGTAACAGATTTCTTCCCTATTTTGTAAAAAAGAGACTTCTCAAGAATCTCTCATACAAGGAGTAATAATGAACATCTAACCTCTCTCTGGCCACAAATGCATAAATGGTTCCAAGGGGCACAGGGTTGGTATACTCAGCAATATATATTAAAAAGACTGAACACTTCAAAGAGCTATAGAAGCCACAAAAGCTAGATGTTTTTATTTAATAAAAAGAAATTAGTCAGTCAAATTATGCTCATTTTGATCTCATAACTGATACATTAGCTACATAAGAGTTGTAAAAGCTATACTACAATAGCCAGTTAATTTAAACTCAACGGGTTAGTTTTTGTGGAAGTTAACATGTGTTACCACTCCCAATTATCAAGCTGGCAGCAAAATAGTTTTGCAAGGAAGATATATTCTCCCACAATAAATGTAACACTCTATAGATTTCCTTTTGTATGAGAAAGTTAATAATGATGAATTAGTTCTACTTCTGAATAGAAATGTCAATAAGACAGCATCTCTGCGTATCCTTTCCTGGGAGTAAGATCAACAGAATTCAATGGGACTTATTTCTGGAGTCAATATACATAGAACTGGCCTGCAAGTCAGTTTTTATATAGAAAGGAAGTCAAATGTAGCCAAGTTCCATACACATTATCTTTTAATTCTTGTTCCAGATTTTTTGTTTAAGAAAGCGACCAAGCTACAGTACTGTACCATAGTCGGCTGCACCAGAGTTGAGTTTTGTAGAGATCTTCCCTTGAAACTAGTCAATTTAGGACACAATCTTATGCCAGTTTAGAC